>NC_086340.1:30267974-30495194 GCF_032445375.1 Bacillus rossius redtenbacheri | reverse complement strand
ATAGATAGAGATATAGAGATATAGAGATATAGAGATATAGAGATATAGAGATATAGAGATATAGAGAGATAGAGATATAGAGATATAGAGAGATAGAGAGATAGAGAGATAGAGAGATAGAGAGAGAGAGAGAGAGAGAGAGAGAGAGAGATAGAGAGATAGAGAGATAGAGATAGAGATAGAGATAGAGATAGAGATAGAGATAGAGATAGAGATAGAGATAGAGAGAGAGAGAGAGAGAGAGAGAGAGAGAGAGAGAGAGATAGAGAGATAGAGAGATAGAGAGAGAGAGAGAGAGAGAGAGAGAGAGAGAGAGAGAGAGAGAGAGAGAGAGAGAGAGAGAGAGAGAGAGAGAGAGCGCGCGCGCTCGTGTGTGTTTATAGCCCGCTTGAGCCAGGGGCCGTTAACTCCTGCCCTTCGAAAATAACGAGTTAAAATTCCATAACTCCGGCTTTATAGTTCAAACACACAGACTAGAGAAGGCCGCTCCTTCGCATCTTTATTTTCTACGGATAATAGCGAGGTTCTGTCGAATCAGTGATGCCGGAGTTGGAATGGATGAGACATTTCTGAGAGCTTTTAAGAAGCACGGATTTTCTCGTGATGTCTGCGAGGGATTGGAATCCGTATTTCACAAAAGCTCAGTCCAGTTAGTCAGAGCCTCTGTGCATTGTAATTATTTTTAGTTGGATTTCGAAGAAATACTACCTATCGTAGTCGTTACACGGTGCGAATTCCGGAATTTTTTTATAGTTATTCTTTCCATGGTCCATAGACCCCAAAACCATCGTCAACTCAAATATTATATTTTATATATATATATATATATATATATATATACATACACACACACACACATAAAAAATAAACGTGAACAATTTCGGTCGAATTCGTTAATGGGCAATATCCGACAAAAGCAATAGAAATTGAGGATTTTTGAAAAACAGAAAATACGCTCTAACTCCCATAATATAATAAAAAATCACATCCATTTGAACGTATTGTAACTCTTAGGGGTAACACCAAACGCTTTTGTCTAAAAACATTTTTGATACGACCAACCATAACTGCAAGGTGTGGAAAAAACAAGGGTCAGAGGACAAAAAAAAATGCGTATTTCTTTTAGTAAGGACACAATATAATCAGTTCAAATTGTTTGTAACGCTTATAATTTTATTTAAAACTTTTTGTCTAAAAATATTTTTAATAAGATGAGACATTGATGAAGGGGGTTGAAAAAATGGTATAATTTAAGAAAGTTTATAATTTCCGTACCATTACACTATCGAATTCTTTCTAATGTATTGTGATACCTTGACTTATTACCTGCAAAGTTTGTCTGAAATAATTTTTTTATCCGACCTTCCATGACTGCATATCTCCCTTAGTTAGCACACTGCCAAATCCGTTCAAATTGTTTCTAAATCATAATTTTTATTTAAACTTTTTTTCTGAAACAATTTTGATAATGCAAAATATTATTCTAAAGGGTTGAAGTAACCTGGGGTTGGAATGAAAAAAATAAATAAAACTTCCCTACCCGGTACACTATTGAATATTATTTTTGTTTAACTTTCTAAATATTGTCTAAAACTATTGTTAAAATAAACTTTAATCTAACCAACTACTGGTACGAAAGGAAATAACAAGGTTTTAAATTTAAAAAAAATCATTACTTTTTGTTAAAAAACAGATATACAATAGAAACTCGATCAACCGTGACACGATTAACCAGGCATTCGGTTAACCGGCTTCTCAATTAAAAAATTGAACATATTCTTTTGTTCGGGAGGGAAGGGGGTAAATCGTTAAATTGCACGTACCTATGCACATCGAATTGTAAATATAATTAATATATTTTCATTGAAACTGTGTATTCTAGGTTGTTACAAGTAATTAAATTGATACGTATTTTTAATAAATTAATTATTAGTGTCAATAATACTTGTACGTTTGTTTTGTATAAATTACTTACGAAATTTTATTTATTGTATAACCTGAACACACTTGAATTCGATTATATGTTATTTTCGCTTATCCGTAAGGACATTTCCCCCCCCCCCCCCCCCACGACCCACCCTTTCCCAATTTCCCCGGTTAACCAATGTTCTACTCTACTATCAAATCCGTTATACTTTATTGTATGAAACCTAAACTTCATCTAAAACTTCAGCTGAAACATTTTTTGACGAAACGAATTATTATAATAAAAAAACATGGGTTGCAATAAAAAAATTATTCAAAACTTTCTTAGTATCAAATTCGTTCTAATTTATTTTAAACAATCTTGGTGCAAACCAAATTGTTATACGACCACGTTATTAGTACAAGGGATAAAAAATAGTGTTTGAAGTCATATAATATGAAAAACGTTCCAAGCTATTCAATGCTGGATGCATTGAGTTAAAAATATTCTAAATATTTTTGCTGCATGGAAAACGAGCAATAATTTAATCGACCATTTTGTAATATCGGAGAACATAAATATTTGATGTACATTAAGTTCATAAAATTTTCCATATATTTCAGAAATTTCCTAAATATTTCCAGAACTAATAGGTACTTTGAAATCTACCTACGCCTGTAGGCTGTATTTGTAAATGGAACAGAAATATTAATGTAAAATTTCATATTTTTGTAAATTGGTACATTTTCATGTAAACAACTGCATCACTACAAAATATTGTCCGCAGTAAGACTGGGTTCGGATTCTTACCCGGGCATTTATGCTTTGAGTTGTCCCAGTACCTCCAACAGTTACCAAACAGTGCCAGACACATCTGGAGTGGATGCTCTATTTAATTGTCATAGTTATAAAACAAATTAAGAAATTGCAAAAAAAAAAAATTATACATATACCATACAAATTGTGCAAATACTATTTTTTTATATATTCTAAAGACAACCTATATTGTGCGAAACCTACCGTAGTGAAGAAAAATCAAGAAAGAATTTTTTAAAATAATTATATTTATGAGATACACATAACCTAACCTACTTTTTTTTTTTTTCCATAAACAGTGAGAAGGGGTGAGCTTATTCCATGTCAGTGAATGTAAGGACCAGTGCACTCGTGGGAGGCAACTAAGTCCCGCAGCGGGGAGGCCCCGGCGAGAAAATTGACTTTTAATTGCGAAACGAGCGTAGTTCTGGGCTCGGGACCCGCCAGCGGCGACCGCCAGCCTGCAGTGCAAGAGCGTGCTACGAGCAGTTGCGCCGACCGCCAGCCTGCAGTGCAAGAGCGGGCTACGAGCAGTTGCGCCGACCGCCAGCCTGCAGTGCAAGAGCGTGCTACGAGCAGTTGCGCCGACCGCCAGCCTGCAGTGCAAGAGCGTGCTAAGAGCAGTTGCGCCGACCGCCAGCCTGCAGTGCAAGAGCGTGCTACGAGCAGTTGCGCCGACCGCCAGCCTGCAGTGCAAGAGCGGGCTACGAGCAGTTGCGCCGACCGCCAGCCTGCAGTGCAAGAGCGGGCTACGAGCAGTTGCGCCGACCGCCAGCCTGCAGTGCAAGAGCGTGCTACGAGCAGTTGCGCCGACCGCCAGCCTGCAGTGCAAGAGCGTGCTACGAGCAGTTGCGCCGACCGCCAGCCTGCAGTGCAAGAGCGTGCTACGAGCAGTTGCGTCGACCGCCAGCCTGCAGTGCAAGAGCGTGCTACGAGCAGTTGCGAGCGTGCTACGAGCAGTTGCGCCGACCGCCAGCCTGCAGTGCAAGAGCGTGCTACGAGCAGTTGCGCCGACCGCCAGCCTGCGGTGCAAGAGCGTGCCACGAGCAGTTGCGCCGACCGCCAGCCTGCAGTGCAATAGCTTTGAATATATATATACTGTATAGAAGTCGCGAGTGGATAGGATTTACTCTACGTTTTTCAGGAGCGTATGATGAGCAGCTTGGGAACTTCACCGCTGCAGTGCGCTGCCGTAACGCCCTGTATCGTCTTAGTTGTTATTTGCACGTTAGAGCGCAGCACTGTCGCCCGCTGTCATTCCCCGCACCCCCCACCTATCATTCACTGCAGCTCAAGTTCGTTCAACAGGAGGGGAAGGGGTGTTTGAAAAGTTCGACACTTGTCCGCTAGGGACCACCACAAGTCGATGCCCTAGATATGGTGGCGATTGCGGCGGTGAATTAACCAACTACCTCACAACCGTATTAGAAATTTTAACCTGGGCTGGCGACTTCTATACAGTATATATATTCAAAGGCAATAGCGTGCTACGAGCATTGCGCGACACCTCAGCTCTCGGTGTGTGGCTCCTGGCGGGAGTGATCCTGTGAAGTCACGTGACCACGGTGCTGCCATCTGTGGTGGATGGCGCGAACCATTGATCACGAATACAAAGGGAAATTTTAAATTTAAAACTGTTTAATGAATATTTACAAATCGTAGAAAGGAATATATTTCAATTTTTTTTTTTACAATTCCATAAAAGTTTTTTTTAATAAGCTAATGTTATATTTATTTTTCGTCCTAATATTTATTTGTTACAGAGGTTTTTATTGTGTGATTTTAATAATTTTTAGCTCTATTTTTAGTTGCATTGTTATTGGTTACAAGCCGTTATATTTTTTTAAAAAAATGTGTGCGTGGAGTCCATGGCAACAGAAGTGAAACTCCTTTCTTATTATATTTTTAGGTACAGTAAACATAAATCTCTTTGGCTGATGTCTCAGATCAAAAAGAATATATGGAAAAATGCAGTTTTGCAAGTGTGAAAATGTTCAAGTACGCAATTATGCAAGTATGCAAGTATGCTGCATCTCCTACCGGTTCTCCCACCACGTACCTAACTGTTCCCCTCGTGCGATCGGAATTTTCTTATGTATGCACTGTATTGACTAATTTAGTAAATTCAGGTCTCCGTAGCCGACAAAACCATCTCCATCGAATTATGTCTCGTTCAGAGTCTATTATTGTATTTATATTCTTGTCCCTTCTCCATTCACTAAAGCAAAATGCACTGACCTGTCTGTGCCCAAGTGTGAATGCATCGTGGTGCCTGGAAGTAACACAATTCTGCAGGTCTTTAGCCACTAAGCGAGCTTTCACACAACTGTCGGTATTCCAAGACACAAAAATAAGTGTTTAGGTGTTGATTAGGCTAAACCTATACCCTAACTGTATTCCTAATGCACGATAGGACACGGCCTTTCCATATTTTTAGAGAACGGATTTTGGTGTCCAATCCGTTGCCGTTATGTTGCCCCAAATTCCGCGCATTCGCAGAGCTCACTTTTTCATTGATTTCGTCAAGATGGCGTCTGGCGCCATTAACTCGTACATAGTCACTTTTGTGTTCATTGGAGGGATGTGCCAAGCGTGTTGGTGTGCCAAATGAAACTTTATGATAGCAAAACGATCGTGGAGTACATTTAGTACACTTTAATGGTCATAACAGAAAATAATCGCAACTTCAAAAGTACGTGAGAAAATTAGAAATGCGGCTATAATTTTCTACGATCTTGCTGCTATCTTTAGTATTTTTGCCATAACAGTTATATCGATAGTTGCCGAAAGTCCGCTAGAATTCGTTGAAACCAGTTTCTAGCCTCGCGCAGGGCACACGTTATTCAAACTGTTGCCGATTTGATTCTTTACTAGGATTATCTTAGGGCACGCTTTGGAAAACGGCCCACGAGTTAGGTTATGGTTGTATCCCAACAAGGCAGTGCTTATTTCTTACCTTACCCGAACGTCTTGGAATACCGCCCCTAACAATAGTAAATAACCTTAGCACATACGGTATGTAGAGCCTCAGAATAAAAAAACAACACGTGATTTGAAAACTGCTCAAGATAATCTAAGTCGTGACTAATAACGAAAGTTATCCTATTTTAGCATTTCGTTTTTAAAATGTATTTTTAGAAGAGAGAAAATGGCTAAACAGAAATTTTTCAGAACATCTTTAGGCAAGAAACATCCGGTATAGATTCTATGTACCTAGGGATTTGCATTAGACCTTTATTATCTTTAAAAGATTTGTGCAATGGGAGTGCATGGCCTGATGTAAGCTTTTGGACATACGCCATTGCCAAGCAATGACTTTATGTAAGCTTACATCAAGTCATTAGACCTTTATCTTTATTTCTCTGCCATACAATGTTATGGTCTCCACTCGAATCGCATAGCTGCCCTATGCACGACGAGAAGACTGCGCATGAGTGTCCACCTATCGTCCCCAGAGATCGTAAAGGAACCAGATGGAGCATAAGGCCCGTTTCTGGTGTGTGGGGGGAACATGAAGGCTACCACACGTACCAATACGGTGGCAGTTTGTTTACAAATTTATCAGCTGTACTTGCAGTACAAGTAGTTGCTGAAGTTTTATGTGAAATGGAATTTAAGAAACCTTCATGTTGTGTAAAGACGAATTACTTGAGATAGATTTTTTTTACAACAAAAATTGTGTCCAAGACTGCATATACCTAGCAAAAAAGATTTAAATATATGTTTATGTCTTCCAGCCATCATTTCAATTCATATAAATATGAAAGTTCATTTCAGACTATATATACATATATAAAACGTATTAATAGGTAATATTTTGATCCACCTTTCTTCCAAACAGCTTTAACTACAGTCGTTAATCAAAACAGGAAAGAACTGCTGATTCGAATATAAACAAACGTCAGCCATATTGGTATGTGAAACTCCGATAAAGATGGGGCAAAATAGGCTTCACATGTGACGGCTAACTCCATCTGGATCCTGCCCTCATCTCTGATCATCCAGCCTCACCAACAAGAATACCTCCCTATACGGCACAGCTCGAATGAACGCCACATCCCAGTATCCGCTCGAAGGTTGACGCGAGGCGTCGCGCGTTTCGGGGTTGGCAGGCCTGCGACCGTGCCGTCGCGCGCGAGTTCGCCCGCCGCACGTTGGCAGGACTGCTCGTCATGGGCGGAGCCGGCCGGCGTGACTCGGCATTTCGTTCTCTGGAGCACCAATCACGATTGCCTTTAAAGCCGGTATGTTACGATGGAATTTTCTCGGAAGTCTCCTCGCTATAGCTTTCAAAGTCGCTAGCATGGAATGTTCGGTAGAAGATTTAGCAGATCAGAGGCTTTTTATTAAATACTAAACGTTTTGGTAAATTGACGTGTAAAGTTTTCTATGGAAGGCTTCTTATAATGTTGAAATTGTTAGCCAACCAGATGATTGAGTATGCTGTAATTTTCCAATTGATTAAATATATAATTAGATTTTTTTTTCTGTTCTGAATGTTTCACTGTATGCATGAAAGTGTCGATGAATAAGCTGGTTTCAAAAATGACTAAAATGACTATCACAATAATGCTGGAATGATAACTACGCGATGGACGCGACGTGAAAAACACGACGCGACAACAAAACATCGCTTTTTTGTGAACACGTGGTTTTCATACCCCCGCGACCAGAAACTAATAATATATGTTCTTGCCATTTCATACGCATCAAGCATACGACAGCCATCAGTGTCGACAGAATTGTTTTTTTTTTTTTTTATCAACGTACCTATATTAGATATAGGTATTTTTAATTTAAATATACCAGCGATAACTGTACTATTATCAACAGACCATTTTAAAATTTTAATTTCAGCTCACCAAATGATTCAGAGATTTATTGGGGTCTTAGCTCAGTTTTAAATAAACTTGGTTTTGTGGCGTGATTTAAAACATATTTGAGGGTGTCTTCCCAAACTTCATGTGTTGGAGTAAACCTGAAGCCATGGGACTTTGAAACTCTTCCTTCAATTCGACAAAGAGGCATGTCTCCGTGAATCTAGCTGGAAATGAGGCCTCGCCTAGGGGTCCGGGACCTCGAAAAGCAAGCCACGTTTACATTTGTCGAGTCGAATATCGAGTCGCCACTGTACAGAAGTGGACGGCAGGGCGTGTGTTAGGTAGAGGCGAGTCCCCTCTTGACCCAGGAGGGGCGCCCGTGTGTGGACAGTCAGTCGAGCAGAGCGCAGAAATTCGCGCGCGCCTTTTCAACAATTTTTTTTTTGTTAAATATATTTTTTATTAGAGATTCGCGAAGAAGACTACTCTCTCATGCGAACGACCTGGCGAGTGATTGCACGAGCGAATTCCAGGCCGACCTCTTTACGCGACCAACGTAAACGGGGCTGTACAAAGGGCGTAGCCAGGGTAGAGGCACCCCTCTAAGGCCGGATATTTTTTTTCTCAACACTCATTAACCAGCTTAAAAAAGACTATATGGCTAAATTTTTTTGGCCACTGAATATGCAAACTTGGAGCAGCCGTGTCTTCAAACACGTGTTAATTAGGACATACAATCTTAAGCAATGGTTCATAGTGTGAGAGTTTCAGGTTTCGAAGAAGCGTTGAAGAGTCATCAGATAGCCTTTAAAAAAATGTGTTCTCAAGCATCATTATCATTATTTTTTTGTTACTCTTTCCTGGTGAGGGTGCATCCAAAATACATATATATTATTTTGACTCGCTCCGGCCCCCCCTCTCTCTCTGCCACGAATGCTGGCCACGCCCACGAGACGGACAGCGTGGCGGCGCGGCGTGGAGAAGCGGCAATCGCACGGCGCTTGTGCGCCCCCGAGGGACTGCCAGCCTCGCCGACTCAGCGCGCTGCGGTCCCGGGGCGTCGCTATCAGATGCCAGTCACTCACCTCGGCGGCCGTCATTAGGCCCTCCTTGTGGCAGCGCCGCTCTTCTTCAGCGAGGGACGCACCACAACGCCGAAATACCACAACGCCGAATGCCAAATTGACTACAACGCCGACAGCTAGAAAACTGCTGTGTGCCACAACGCCGAAATACATTAACGCCGAAAAATGTCATTGCAGGACTGCCATAAAGGTTAGGTTAGGTAAGGTTAGCACACAAATTCATTCAGTTGTTTTTCATTTTGCTCCTGTGGCCCCCCCCTCCTCGCAGCAACATTTTTTCGGCGTTACTGTATTTCAGCGTTGTGGTACACAGCAGTTTTCTAGCTGTCGGCGTTGCGGTCAATTTGGCATTCGGCGTTATGGTATTCGGCGTTATTGTACGTTCGGCGTTCTGGTATTAAGGCGTTGTGGTAACGACCCCACTTCTACAAGGATCACTTTGGACACCAATGTGTAATACTTCAAGAAAGATATGGCTATGGTTATTTTTGGCACGCATGAAATACGTTTGTCGAGATAATACTGGGTATTTTTTTTTTTAAACCAAACTTGGCGCATAATTTTATATTTTATTTGATGTTTCGTAATTTGTTTCAACCAGGGAAAAATATAAACGAATATTAAATAATTTGGACTTTATTTTGTTTTATTATGCTTATTAATGTGCTCAGTTAATACTGGAAAACTATTCAAGGAACGGTTTACAAGTTACTTTAACTATTGGAGGTACTGGGGCAACACAAAGCATAAATTCCCGGGTAAGAATCCGAAGCCAGTATTACTGCGGACAATATTTTGTAGTGATGCAGTTGTTTTCAAGTAAATGTACAAATTACAAATATCTGTAATTTTACATGAATATTTCTTTTTCATTTACAAAAAAAATCTACAAACTGTGTGCTGAGCCTCAGAAGAAAATCGGACTATTTGAACACTTCTCGAGATATCCGAGTTGCGTCTGTTTACGAAAAGCATTTCAGAATATGTTGAGAGTGGTTGAGTATTTCTGTTTGCATATTTCGGTTTTTAAATTTTTTTTTTTTGGAAGTGTGAAAAATTAATAAATACATATGCTTGTTTTCAGAATAATGTTTAGGCATGTAACACATGGTACGGATTTTTGAAAGTACTTAAGGAGTTTGCATTACACTTAAACTTCATTTCTCCGCCATATAATGTTATGGTTACCTCTGAAATCTCATGGTTGCCGTATGCACGACGAGAAGACATCGTGCTTGTCCCTAGCCTTGTGCTTAGAGGCGATTACGCGCTAGAAGCACCAGCGACCATCGACCTTGTCATTCCGCCTCACTAACACAAATACAACCCTGATTAGGTGTGCCCTTTTAAGCTCTGTCTTACATGGCATGTTGATTTTGTTTATTTTTCTCGTTAGTGCTGTTATTTAAGGGTTTTTTTCTGTTAATTTTGACAATACACCTCTCTGTCATTTATTGTTCAGTCACATATTTTCTAACGTATATTCACTAAGTGTACTTAATTTATGTTGTGTGGATATGGGTGACAGGAAAACAAATGCAAGGAGGTGTGTTGTTGGAATTTCAGAAATATACCTTGAATAATACCTAGTAATAATGAGAAAAAATAAACTGGTGGGAGACTCTAGCATGAGCCGGATTCAGAAGACACAGTGCCCGGTAACGAAACATGAACAAGACGCCGCCACCCTGAGAGCAGGAACATAATGGATATCGACGGTACACTCGTGTCACAGTTGTTAAAACAACAAAATGTTTATGAAAAAAAATATTCTGTTTAATGTAGGCTATGATGCAGTCGCCACGTGTAATTTATATATATATATATAATGTCAGATAAATACGTATACACAGAATGTAAACGATTTGAAATTACATTTTCCGTAAATTTTTTAATTTATTTTTTTTTTTTACCAAAATTAATTTTACTGCCCCATATATCTAGAAATTTAGTATAACCATGTTGCACACTTGCGGACTACAAGCGGCTATCTGATTGGCTGAACAAGAAGCAGACAAGGGTTCAGAAGGAAAGATGTTAGAATTTTTTTTTTTCACATCTATTCTAAAGGGTCTTGCCTATTGTGGGTCGAGCTTCAAGGTCTCGTCTGCATCGCGATCATTAGGGCCGGCAATTGAGAATGGAGTGTTGATGGAATGTGTCTGGGGGGGGGGGGGGAGGATAGGAGGGGTCTCGCACCAGACATTTAGGTTTTTTCAAGGTGTTCAAACTGGCAATTAAATAAATATCATTGCAGTCTTTACCACAATAATAAACGTCTCGGGGCTATACCGACGCACCTACAATATCAACGTATCTCCAGATAAATGAGCAAAACCATCGTCCAGATTTAAGTTCCATGTTGGCTTGAAAACTTTCTGAAAGTTTAATTTTTGAATTTTTTTTTTTGAGAGAAAGGCACCCGACCTCCCCTTTCCACTGGACACTTATAACCTCCCAGGCCTCCCGTTAAAGCCCTTTTCAAAAATATTAGGGCTAAGTCCAGGGAAGCCGCTGCTCTGCGTGTGTGTGTAGGTGTGTGTGCGTGTATAGTAAATAGATTAGGAATATTCATGTTAAATTATAGATATTAGTAAATTTGTACGTGTACATAAAAACAACTGTATCACTACGAAATAGTGTTCACGGTGATACTGGGTTCGGATTATTACTCGGCTTTTTATGCTTTGAGTTGTCCCAGTACCTCAAATATTCGATTTATTTGTAAACTGTTCCCTAAATGGCCTTCCAGGATCAACTGCTCAAATTTATAAGCAAAATGAACAAAATAAGTCCAGTTTTTGAATATTCAAGTATCTTTTCCGCTGTTTAAAAATAGTTTGCTTTAATTAAATACCATTTAATATATATTATTATGAGAAAATTTTCGTAGAAAATACTCAGTATTATCTCGAAATACGTATGTCATTTAGGCAGAAATAACCATTGTTATGTGTTGTATAAACTTACAGTATCTTTCTTTCAGTATTACAACAATTTCTTTGCAATTTTTTTTCTGTGTTGAGTACCGACTTACGGCAAACCTCCTAACCGATTCCCAATTTCCAAATTGCTCTCCGGCGGGATTCGAACCCGGATCGCCTTGTGGCGGGCGAGAGGATGAGCCACTTAACCACTGAGGCTCTCGGCTACTTGCGTAAACATTAAGCCTAAATCATAATTTAATTTGCTTCTCAGTTTAACCACGTAGATGACATAGGATACACTATATTAACAATACTCCCTACACTATGTGTTTGAATGAAGTAAAAATAAATTAACAAAGTATCATTTCTTTAGGTAGGCCTTTATCTACTGGTTAATAACCACGAAAGTCACCTAAATATTCGGCAATATAATTGGAAGTAACGAAACTTTAATTTCTAGCAATCTTTTGCTAGGTTGCATTTTTTTTGCGCCTCATTACACTTCTTAGTACCACGTTAATCGAAATTATTGAATTATTTATTGAATTTAATGTGTTATTTTAAGTGGCGAAGTTAATGTTTTAGTTTTGTAATTGAAACACTGTAAATAGTACAAATTTCCAATGAGTTGTAGGAAAACACCAAAAGATTCTGAAAATGATCACCATAAGTGAATTCCTAATCGATCTGAGATTCATTTTTGGTAGACCGTTTTGATTGCAATCAATATAAAAATAGAACATTTTTATTTTCTGTTAAAAATTACAACAGATTTTATTTTTTTTCCCTTCAATACAGACTGCACTTTAAATAAAAGAACTATTATTCGTACTTCTGGATGATTGGATCTTCTTATAAACAAAATAACGTATACTCGGACTTGATTTCTGTGTTTCTTAGTAAACAAGGTAAACATGCTCGTTGACGGAAGGAGACTGTAATTTCTGTGGGCTTAAAAAAGTTTACAAAAGTTTTATTCATTCCCCCAAGATAATTCGCGTGTGTTCACTTTCTGTCAAAGAAAGCACACTACTCGTAAATCTTCGAAGATCCTCGGATATTTTGTAACCAGCATTCTTCATAGTTTTAAGGGAAAATCTAGCAATGTACTGATCAGTTAGAAACTCGTAGTTTGTCAAGAAATGTTTTCACTATTCGTAAAGAAATGACGCACAAACGTTAATAAAATGAAGGCCTTTGATATTTCTGTTGCAATTGCTTTGTCAATGGCCTATCTTTTAAGTGAAATTTTTAATAAAACATTCATTCATCAAGTAGATTATTTGTGTTTATTTTTAAAACTATAAAAAAATTTAAGTATAATCTGTATTTTAGTCTTTTTCTTGCATGCGCCAGATATATATATATATATATATATATATATATATATATATATATATATATACTTAGTAGTTGTAAAACTTGTCTCTCGATGTAACTTATAGCCCTACATTGTTATTTACAAGCTTGATTGCTTAGGTAAAGAATGAAGCCTCGGACAACTTTTGGATGTACACAGATAAGAGAACGAATACCAACTAATTAACTGGCAGGTCTGGTGTTTATTGTAGGACCGAGGTCTTTATTATAAGCCTCATGCTAGCCCCGTGAGAAAACATTTTCTAACAAACGTAAACTTAAAGATAACCTTTAAAAATTTATTTCTGTTCCCTTTTTTTTAAGCTTAATTAGTGTCTTTTCCTAACCATTATCGTTTTTCTTGGCCAACTTACTGAATTTGATACACACGCACATGAAATACATTTAGGTTTTTTTTTTTCCTACTTCGCTGTCCTGACTTTATTCACAACATTGTTTAACCCGTATTCAGCTCGGCATATTTGGCAACACAATCACGGGACCGATTTTGTATACAGAAATTAAGTGTTTATTGAATTAGTGTTATTTTTATGTATCTGACTGAACTCGCAAAATAGCCAGTATAATTGCGATTTTGCCATGTTGCTTCCAAACGTTTAAAATAAAAACGTTATTTACGTATTTCAATGCCCTTATCAATTTGTAAATCACATGTGGTTAAAAAATTATAAATAAATTCAGGTAGCAGCTATTTATACTAGGGTTAGATATAATTTTTAAAACTTTCATTTTGATGAAACTTGTTAGTTCAGAATTATATATTTTCAATACCTATATTTGCGTAAAGTAACATAGCACGAGAATTTATCTCTAAAATTCTTTAAGACAATTATTAAAATATTCAAGATAAATCTTACCAGAGTATTGTAAGTGCGAAACAAGTGAAAACGATGGATTTATTCGAATTGATACAAGATAACTCACAAATTACAAAATGAGAACTTTCTTGAACGCAGTTATTTCGCAGGATTTTGCCGCCATTGTGAAACAACAAATACAACTAATAACTCGCTACTTTGATTCTAACCTTCGTTTTAGTATACCTAAAAAGTAGCACGGAATTGACGTATTTTAACGTTGTAATCAAATTTAGTGTCATAAATAAGTATATATTGTAAACTGCATTTAGTCGCTAGTACTATTTAAAAATCACGTAGAGCTAGAAATAACTGTGGAATATAATGGTAAAATAATATATTTATTTAAGTCATCTATTTTATAGATAAAGCGCGTGTTTTTGTTTTACTTGAAATAAAAGCTCTATTTCATTTTGGTACTCCGCCAATGTTGTACATATTGAGATTCAGTTTGTTTAATATTAATAAGTGATAATGTAGTGGAGTTCATAGCTTTTTGGAAGAAATAAACCTATCTTTCGTGAAAGAGATTTTTATGAACATGAAATTGCGGATGATTCCCATTTTTTTTAAAGTAGAGTTCAGATTCCATCTTTAAATCATTCTGGGAATAGTTCAGTAGGCCTAATAACCTCTTGGGAATGTTGTCATGAGTACGAAACAAGTAAACATTCCGAGCATATTAGAAGTAAAAACCTTGTCACCACAGTCACGATACGAGAATAAAATAAAGAAACCATCTCAATCACGTTAATAAAACCGTGCCATTAAAATAATGCCTATAAATGGGGAAATAGTTTAATTATTTTTAATTTAGTTTTACTATGATACCTATATATTAACTATTTAATTTATTTTTTAGGTTAATTATGTAGGCCTATATGAAAGTAACAATCCTCGGTCTCTATCACCATAGATCTCGTGAATTCTATGTTTCTACACGACTTTTGTCACCAAATATTTTCTAAGTGTTATCTAAGAGCGGTAAAATTATGAATTATTGCGTGGCTTTTCACATCGCAAATAACGTTTAGTAAAAATCTGGCGGCACAATTAGTAACCAAACAACATATCACAATAAAGTTATCGTGATAAATTAGAAATGAACGACCCCGTAATCAATAGTAATGATTAGGGACTGAAAAAATTGCGCTTTTTCACTGACCTCTAGGATGGACTCCACAATCCTTTACGCAATCGGGCAAATGCCACCTGCTCATTGACTACTGACTCGTGAGAATTATTGTAATCGGGGTTGCTTGTTGTGTTTGGCTTCTAGCCTGTCGGGGAATAAATAAGCGTGATTTTTCCCGTCTCTAGTAATAATAAGAAAACACTAAATACCAACTTGGCGAGTGAGATCTAGCTTCAATTGTCACAGAGGAGGAAAGAAGAAAGGTGAGTTAAAGAAGGGGAAAAAACCACTATGGTCCTGGATTTATTTTCGACTTTCGTTTCCACGTATTGGCTAGATAGGCTGTATGAGAAGGAGCAGGGTTTTATCGGGCGGCGGAGGGGGGTAAGGGGCGAAGACCTTCGAAACACCGGCCAGACCCGCGCGAGGACTGTGGTAGCGAAGTGGCCCGGAATAAAGGAGGCGGCAGCCGGCAGCTAGCTGCGTGCCTTGTGGAACTGCTCTCCGCCCCCCTTCCCACGCTCCCCCCCCACCCAACAACCCCCTCATCCGGTCCCCGCGTGGCCAAAAACGTCACTGCCACCCGTTCTCCGTCGCTCATTGGTTCACTTCACGAACTACGAAACTCCGCCCAGTGGTTTACGGACCGTGAAAAATACACTCCTTCCTTCTCCTACTTCCCCCCTCCTTCCTCCTTCGTCGTCATCTCTGTCTTTCTTCTTCCCCGCCTCGCTCGACCGAGCGCTCTTTTAAATAATAGTAATAATAAAAAAATAATGCGTCCCTTTTTTTTTCTTTTTTTTTTTTTTTTCGGACTGGCTGGTCCCCTTGCAACAGGCATCCCCCACTTCTCTCCGCAGTCCTCACACTTCTTTCCCGCCAGCTATCCGTCTCCCCAGCCGCCGAGCGTCTAGCTGGAAGGACAGGGGGTGGACTCTCAGTTCTCCTGATGGCTCGACGCCAAAACGAACCTTGGAAAAATAAATAAAAATTTTCAATCTATTGTATTTTACTTACATTAAAAACATCATAATTAAATTATATCTAGTTTTCTACTTTATGAACCCCTTATACTGTTACTACGTTTTAATATGAGAAACATTTTTTTTTATCGCACATCATGGCGTGATGAAAGCTATCGGCGAAATATCCGTGAAAATAATATACCTACGTGAATTTCATATATACTGTATTAGTGACAGAAGAAAAACTATTCTTCAATAATTTTTATTGGTATATCAGTTAAATAAAATGTTAAAAAGCCCAATGAATAAATTGCAAGGCTGTGCTACTCCACATGCTAACGGAAAAAAAAATCTCTAATGTCCTAATACAGAGTTTATACTCATTTTGACTACTTATTGTATATATTAACACATTTATACACATAATATATTTATGAATAACATACATCAATTATAGACATGAGAGTTATGTATTGCAAATTAAAAGCGCGACAAACCCGCATTCGTGTTTGTCAATTTTGCGATCTTGCGGCACAATTATGAAGAAGAAATCGCGAAGATTTAATTGCATTTTGGGGCCTCTTTTGACTGCTATATTAACTGTAAGGCAGGGGCGCAAATCTGTAGGTTTTTCCCAGCGACAATTCTGGGGGGGGGGGGGGGGGGGGATACGGGTAGTTTTGCGCGTGGGTTTTTAACTAACAAAGGTCATTTCTCGATAGGGTGCTTGTTTTTTGTGTACTGCCTTTTATTTTGGCGTATCTGCATACAATAAGTAGAAAACTTAAATAGGCTATATAAGCAAGTTTTCCATAGAACGTAGTTTTGAAGTTTACTTTTTTTAAAACTTTCACGAGCTTCTGGATATGACATTAGTTGACGGATTGGGTTGGGGTGAAAATACAGCCTCGTTGCTCCCCCTCAAATTCCTTCGCCCTTGAGGATTCCGAGCTCACGGAGATAGGCGGTTCCTACATCACTATCTGATAGTGATGGACGAGTGGCCCCCTTTTTGGAAGGGACAAAATATCTTCTGTCCCGCCGACCCTCATTCAACCCTCCCTTCCAAACACCCCGCCCATGGTCAACCACCTCTGCAGGACAGACACTGTAAACTTGGCTAGGGGAGGGGGTGGAGAATGTTAGGAGGTAGGACATCCGCCCCTCCCCCCGCGTACCCTCATCCAGAGCCGGGCGTGGACCAAAAATCAACCCATTCAAACGCCGCGGGGACCACAAGCCCCCGTGGTGCGGGTCGCCCGCGAGATCGTATCTCAGGGAAATTTCTGTTCCCCCGTCTCCCCCGTCACCACTACCAACAACCCCAAGAGACCGGATTATTGGTACCCCTGCGCCGGCCGCCGGCAGCCTGTCTTCCCTCGCGCCCGCAGGGCCACAAGAACGCGATAGCCCGCGCCCCAGCAGGCCGGCCCTTCAGGCCACCAGGGCCCGCCTAGGCCCAACCACTGGGACCAGCGGGCACACCAGAACAACCTGGGCCAGTACATGCCTCAGGCGTTCCAAAACCGCTACGCGCCCCTCCAACAACACTGCGAACCCAGCTACCGGGACGATTTGAATTTCCCGGCGCTGGCTAACAACCCGCGCCCCCGCAACCAGAGGCAGCCGAAAAAGAATTGGACTGGCCACAAAAATGGCCAGGGCAAACCCCAGCAGCCAGCCCAGGACAAGCTGCTGGCAAGCAAGGCTGCCACAACACCAGCTTCTATTGTAGCGCCGCGCCAGGAAACTGCGGCTCCAGTCGTGGAGACGATGGTAGTTGATGCGACGCCGATGCCGCCAACTGCCCCGCCCGCACCCACAGCACAAAGCCCCGCAGAGCCGGCTGTTTTCCAGAAAATCCTGGAAAGCAACCACACACTCATGACCGACCCGAAATTGGCAGCATCCATCGGCCCTCTATGCGAACTCCTCGCGATATGGTGCGACCCTAGCTTTGACCTACCCAAAAAAGTCCAAGCTACGCTGGGCTTTGTTCAGGGATTGAATACCATACTCAATGGTAGCAACTAATCCGGTCCCGAGTTGCTTAACAACCTCGACCAATAGTATTAAGGTCCACTCCCTTCTTTTCTGGAATGCACGCGGAATTAAAAATAAATTACCGGAGTTTATAAACCACCTGGAAAAATACAAAATTAAAATCGCGGCTATAAACGAGACACACTTACAACCGATAGATCGCCTAACGATACTAAATTACGTAATATATAGGCGCGATAGAAACAACAGAGGCGGCGGGGTAGCCCTAGCAGTTCATAACAGTATTAAGCACTCAGTATGCCAACTCCCCGACTTTCATAACCTTGAAGCTGTTGGAATTAATATCTCAATAAACCAACAACAACTTAAAATCATTTCTATGTACGCCCCACCCGGTAGGTCCCTCTGCCAGGACGATCTCAACGCCCTGTACGGAGCAGCCCCGAGCTTCTTGGCAGTAGGCGATATAAATGCCAAACATACACAGTGGAACTGCAGACGCACCACAGCAAATGGTAGGCTACTGTTTGCCGATCAACAGAACAAAAACTACCACGTGCATGCTCCCACAGAGCCCACTCACGACCCAAATAGCATTAATTGCTTGCCAGATATTCTAGATATCGCCATAAACAAGCGTGTCAACACGGGATTCGAACTCGAGGTTGTCCGCGCCCTTTCCTCAGATCATTTCCCTGTTCACCTAATTTTCGATGACGCGAACACAGACTCAAACCCGCCACGGAAGTATAGAGATTATAAAAACGCGGATTGGCGCGGGTTTAAAAATTACTTGACCACAAACCTTCAGGATGTGGCCGAACTCACTCTAGAAAATAGCATTAATCTTGAAACTGCGATAACTGAGTTCACAGTGAAAATCCAGGCCGATATAGACGCGTGCATCCCAGAAAAGGAAGTTAAGTTAGCACATGACGAGCTGCCAGCTTACATCAGCGATCTTATATCGCAAAAAAACAGATTACGCCGTGAATACACTCGGCGGCGCACACAAGCCACAAAACGCCGGATAAATGAAATCCAAACAGTCATTTCCGACGAAATTTCCCTCTGGCGCAGCAGCCAATGGGAAACAAAGATCTCGCAACTCAAGATCCAGGACGGGAGTGCCTGGGCCATGACGAAGCGACTCTTAAATAAAACGGATAAAATCCCTCCCCTACAAACAAACAACGGCATAGTTTTTCAGCCCCAAGACAAGGCACAAGCTTTCGCTAATGTCTTAGAAAACGCCTTCCAGCCCAACATGGAGCCCTGCGATAGGCCGTTCACAGCGCAGATTTACCGCGAACTACGCGCTAAACTGCACCAGCCCACAGTCTCCGAGCCCCTATTAACACAGGCCCAGGAAATTAAGCGAGCTATCAAGCAAATGAAGCCGCGTAAAGCACCAGGCAACGACCGCATTCAGGCAGTTGTCCTAAAACAGCTCCCCGACGAAGCACTAGAATATTTAGCTGAATGCATAAACGCAATGCTCAGACTACATATTTTCCCTACCCAGTGGAAACAAGCACAAGTAATTGTTTTCCACAAGCCAGGGAAAGACAAAACCCTGCCTCAGAATTACAGGCCAATAAGCCTACTAAGCACTGTGTCGAAAGTCGCGGAAAAAATCCTACTATCCAGGCTTAACAAACACATACACGATCACAACTTACTGCCGGACGAGCAATTCGGTTTCCGAAGTACCCATTCGACAGTACATCAATTAGTTCGTCTCACAGAAGAGATCACTAGCGCATTTAACGCTCAAAACTATGTAGTTGCGACGTTTTTAGACGTAGAAAAAGCCTTCGACAGGGTATTTCATGCGGGGCTGATCTACAAATTATTTCAAACTAATTTCCCCGACTGCTATTTTAAGCTAGTCGCGTCCTACCTCGCAGACAGAACCTTCAGAGTGTCAACTGAAGGAGCTCTGTCTGATATTAAACAAATAAGAGCTGGCGTACCACAAGGCAGTATTCTTGGCCCTGTCCTATTCAACATATATACATATGACTTACCACGCCCTGAACACCGCCTAGTAAAGATAGGTTGCTATGCAGATGATACTATACTTTACAGTAGATCATATAACCTCCAGCTGGCCACGGCCAGACTCCAGGATGCATTAGCTGTGTACCAGCAATGGTGCACATCCTGGCGAATAAAAGTAAACACAGCTAAGTGAGACGATTGTGTTTACCCGCAAAAACCTTCCGCCTGTAGAACGCAGGCCACCCATACATTTGTTCAACGAACAAATCCCTCACAAGGACGTAGTAAAATACCTAGGCGTACACATGGACAGGAAACTGCTCTGGCGCCATCATATTGACGCCAAGCGGGCTCAAGCCCATGCTAGAATGAGCTCACTATATCCAGTCATGAGTAGGCGATGTGGAGGCACAGTAAAAAATGGTCTGCTGCTCTACAAAGCACTCATTCGCCCCATAATTACGTACGCAGCCCCAGTATGGGCAACTGCTGCGAAATCGCACTTAATAAAGCTACAACGAGTAAAAAACAAATGTATTCGGGCAGTTACAGACGCCCCAGTGTATTGTGCTGTAGCAGCCTTGCATCGTGAAACGAAGTCGGAAACCTTACAAGACTTCTACATCAGAACTACACAAACTTTTTACGATAAATGCGCAAATAGTTTAAATCCACATATTTCTACATTAGGAAATTATGACCCAGACATTAATGAGAAATATAAACGCCCAAAATCTATCCTGTCACACCGCCCGCCGTAGACGCGGACGCGGCGGAACTGCTCTCTGATTGGCCGGCAGCCCGCGGACCAATCAGCGCGCCCCCTCCCCCTGCTCCGAGCGCGAGAACACGCGCGCGGAGCGCACGCACACAAGCTGGCAGCTCACGTACATTAAGTTAATATTAAGTTAAGTTAATATTAGGCCCCAATTATATATAAGCACACATCATCCCACTACACACTGCACAACACAAACTATCAGGCGAATCAAATAGTCGTGCTTTGGCCCAGCGGGGCCCTAATGGAATAAGTAAATTATCCTTCGAAGATTAACAGCGTAGATGCTAGGCTAGAGTCTTTCAATGACAGAAGGTGGCAATTTCTCTAACTGACCGACTGCCTTTTGTTGGCAACAGGTCGACCTGAAGCTATGTCACCATTCTGGAGTCTGGCTCGATGCCCTGCTCGCGACCGCAGCTCACACAGCGTAGTACTGCAGCTAGGACTTTTCAATGACAGATGGTGGCAATTTCTCTAACTGACCGACAGCCTTTTACTGGCGACAGGTCGACCTGAAGCTATGTCACCACTCTGGAGTCTAGTCCGACGCCACAGTTCGCGACCGCCCCACTTACACGATCATATTACACAGCGACAATGAGTGCTAACTGGCAGCACGACGGGAAACGGCATAAGCCGCCCCCAAAATGACCAGACCTGACCAAACCAATGCGGACTAAAAGTCCAAGTGCCCCACCCTTGCATAGTAGAACTTCTACCACGCCCCACTCTTCTTCCAGGACCATCCTTCTACTCCTGTAATCCACCTGCTTGTAATAATGCATGACCTTTGCATCCCGCATGTATGTGCCCAGGGTTTTCCCTCTGTCTATGGAGGTTTTACCTGGGCCCAACTTATCTAGTTTTAGTCTAGAATTAAGAGTGAGGGGAGTTAGTCATGGCGAAAACGTCTGCCATGGCTGGCCAATCCCCTCCTAGCACATGATGCACGTGACCTTTTCTGCATGGTTAAAAACCCGCATGTTTAGAGCGTATAGGGCTTGCCCTGAGACGCACTTAGAGTCTTCCCTACCTAGACCCCTCCCTTACACACTTAGTTTTAACTTAGGTTAGGAAAAAAAAAAAGAACGCGATACCTTCCTTTCATATGTTGCTCTGTAACTAATATTCTAAACATATATTTACTTAGGGTAGTAGGTATACCTAGAGATCGGAAAACTTCGCGAAATCATTTCGCGATAGGCTAAAATACAAATAGTTATACCTCAGTGCTGCCTCTGTTATTGGCTCACAACTCACTTGGATGACTCTGGGCCAATTAGAAACACCCGGCCAAAGCTTTATCGAATCACAGGCTGCTACGTTGGGACGTCTCAAAACACAGCAGCCAATGAGTGGGTGATATTTGACCGAGTGTGTAGCACTATGGAGTTCATCCTGCAGGTCATTGAACCCACGAATTTTTCCGGTCCCTAGGTATACCTAATGGATGTACAAATTCACGCAAGTGTTCGTAATTATTATGACTTGCGTGAATTTTTACACTCATGGTGTTACACATACTTAGTGAATATCAGTTGAAAATTCTAGTCCCCGAACATCAAATGTAAGGGAGACGGTAAGTTAAAACGTCAGAAATAGCACTAAAAATAATAGTAATTACGAGGGGGGAAAAATCATGGACTGTGAGACCGAGACAATTTTTTAAGGTTGCCATTTTGTTTCTAGAGCAGCCTATTTGAATCGTGCTATGTAACAATTTTTTTTTTATCGCTGTGCAACATCTTAGCTTTCGGTGTACGACATTTTGGTTGGTGTTAGTTTCGTGAATGCGAAGGAAGTAATGGAACGGAAATGTTTAACCGACTCTGCTCCTGTTTATGGTGGATGGCGCAAACCGAAGTTCACAAAGCCATTTATATTATTAACTACTGTTTATTCAATTTTAACACATGGGCATTATTATCACAACATTCCTTGTTTAGTATTTTACCAAGTCCTCGCTTTTATCGGAGTTGTTTGATTCTATAGTCGGCAGCGAATTCTAGTGGCGGATCGCTTCCAGAAATGTAGTTTATCACAATTTGTGTATATATTTATCACGCTCGGAACTCTACGTTAAATTTCGTGTCCGAGTTTCGTTTTATAAGTATATTTGCAACATGAGAGCACACGAATTTGCTTATAACCAATGTTAGATCGTACACATCATTGGCGAGTACTGAAAGACACGCTCAGATTGTTTTATTTTTTGTGTATTTATATATCTTTTATATGTTATTTTAAGTTCCTGTTAAACAATTATACTAAATGTCCTGACGTGCGTCGTAACCATGGAACACACGTAGTGGAAAGGCGGTTGTCTCAGTAAGAAAATTTCTGGCTGTGGTCTTTGAAAGAAGATACACAAACGTATCCTCTCTCGAGTGGTGTAATAAGCGAGAGACATGGCGTAGAGGTTTCCGTAGAGTATAGCCTCACTATGTCACTGCCTGGCTTCCTCGCGGCGTTTATCACCCTGAAAATATATTTTTGTGGTGTTTACGAGCATTTAATTGTAGCTACAAACCTATAAATTGTATGAGAAATGTACCATACAAAAAAGATATATTTTATATCAATTTAACATATTTCTAAAAAAATATATAGGCCGATAGCATTCGTAATTTCTTATTTCTCTCATACATTAGTATAGTAAATTATTCATAAACAATATTTTTACTTAATACTGTTTGTTTAACTACGAAGATGTAATTATTTATGCATACTGAATGACCATATTTACCAAATTTAGAAAATACATTTAGCTTATTGTTTAAGTTACACAAATACCATACTAAAAAAAGGTTTCCGAATACATTTCCATATTTTTTAAGAAATCCCGGAACAATCAGAAAAAAAACTGACAAACAAACAAAGCGGTTACTCGTAAAAATGCAGGCACAACCAGTATTTATACCTGAACAGTGCCTAATTATTTTATCACAATGTGCTACTGTGTACAATACCGTTCATCGTTCCCTCATAGTCGATAAAAAAAAAACGAAATTCTAAAATTTTATATTTAATTTTTAGATAATGTGAATAGCCGTTACGAATAACCTTTTTCACTCTCTTAATCACATTCATTGTACGTACAGCTTTATTTTTTTCCATCCCGAACTGAACTATTATCTGTTATTCTAATTCCAGAAAATTTTCCCTTCCCTCTATTAATCATGGAACTTCGTGACGCTAGCCGGAATATGTCTTCTTCACGACATTTCTGGGAATCGAGAGAATAACCCAGAGACTTGAATGCCTACGTTTCATCATAACACTAACCTTCTGAACCTAATACGGCTGTTCTGGCTGACTCAGCTTATTGGTAGAGTCACGATATTTTCACAGGTAAATTGTGTGGCATAGTAGAATTGAAGCTCATATACATCTGCTTCACGTTTACAGTGGTCTTGACACGCCCATGACGATCCCGTGAAAGTTATAAACCAGTAGAACAGATGTTTATCCAATCACGTGTAACCCGTCAAAGGACGTGGTGTTGATATTGACCAATGAGTCTTCTGAAATGCCTTGTTTATTTGTAGGCAAGTTGTCCTGGAGTTAAATGAATCCTCTGAATGATCGGGGCCCTATTCATTGGATCTATCTCTCTTTCTTTCTCTGGGCAGACCTCTTCGTTATCTGGTTGGCGGTGGAGGACGAAAACGCAGTCCTGGAATGAAGCACTCAAACAAAAACACTGTTCGCCCTTTTTTTCCTCCTTTCAATGTGATCATTCCCGGGCTCCGGTTTCACTAAGGAAAAACAGCATTTTAAACTGTAGGCGTATCTGGCCCTAAAAGCTGGTCGAAATGATCACCGTGGTTTGGAGTCGTTCCGACTGTTTGGTATCTGCACGGCCGATCGTAGGGGAATATTATAACACGGGAGACAAGGGTCGCAGTGGTCGCAACCTCTTTCTATATCCTCCTTTCCCCCTCCCCCAACCCTTCCTTTTTCAACCCTTTCCTCAGGGGTGAGAAAACTCTTGTCCGTTTAGCTGCCACGTCACAAGGAGCAGGAGTGGGATATCTTTCCGTCATTGTTTCGTTGCTTCAATTTCTTTCCGATGTCAGCGATGTCAAATTTCTTTTCCTTCTTTACACGGTAAAAACGACTGTAATTGGAGGGTTTTTTTTGGCAGAATTACAAATGTTTCTAAAATTATAAAATAATACATATATATTTCTTGTGACCTTTGTCTTCTGTTAACGTAGTGTCACAAAAGCAATGTATCACTACATAACTTTTGTAAGCGCTCATACCATGGTCGATGGACTTGAGAAATTACACCCACTGCCGATAGATGGCACTATATATTGAACACTATTTAGACAGTTTTATTGTAATTTGTTGTGCTTGTCGCCAGCCAAACCTAGCGCGAAAGTGTATGATGGTTTCCTGCACTTAGTACGTGTAGTTATACTACCAGTAAGTGATGTAATGTTCCCCGTATCTGTAGACTAATTACACTTTTTCTTATGTGTGTGTACCGAACAAATGTAAGTATTGAAGTGTATACTTCCATGGGATTCTCAAAAATAAACCTTCTCCGAGTGAATGCTAGGAATATAACTGATTGGAAGTAACAATACAAGAAGCTCACTCGAACTACGACCAGAGAGTTGATCATACTAGGAGCGATTAGGTTTTTTTTTTGTGACGTTGCAACGTTGTATTATAGTTATGTATTATTTTATTGCAACATTTCAAAACACCTAAATCAGTGCTAACAAACACATTTGTAGAAATGTATTTCTCTTTGCACTTACAGCATTTTTCGTAGTACTTTTACATATAGATTTGTTCTAGCGTTACAAAAAATTTGTTTACTGTGTGATGAAACGAGTTACTGCAGTGCATGACTCTTTGCATTCTTAAATATAGGTCTCAATATTCTTATTGGTTATTTTATTTTCTTGTCACCGCTGTTAACTAAATTATTTTATTGTTAATTTATTTCACTAGCTCTTCTGCATTTGTTGTTGAGTCACAAATTTTTTCATAAGAAATTTACTAAACTTTGTTTTTTGAGCTGCAAACGGTCCCGTAAGTTATCATAGTTATAACCCTATAACCAAGTAATCACAGTTAAAACCACTGCGTGATTTTTTTCACTGCTAATAGATAATTTTAAGTAAACGACAGTTATTAAAAATTTAAGGCGAAACATAAAATTAGAGAGTAATTTGGATTAATTTACAGGAAAAAACCTCGAATAAAAGAAATTATAAAATTATTACCCAGCATGGCGTGTGAGACGGGAGCTTACAGTTGAATTCTAGGAGCCCGGGTGGATATTATTAACACGCCACATGAAGTACAGTGTGCTAAAGTCTAATTATTTTAAAATCCAGTTTAATACAAGAAGTATTGCTCATAAAAATGCAGGCAAAACTAATATCTATCTCCGGACATAGTATGTTACTGCATTAAGTTCAAGGTGGTTGAGCGTGCTGCTCTGGACGATGTGAGATGTGCTGGAAAATATAATTTCACCCCAGTGTATACATATATGGGAGAAAATCAGCTTGTCGTAGTGAATTCAAAAATATAAAAACTAAGAAAAAATACTGAACTCCGGCTTTGGACCCGATTTTCGACAAGGAATGTTATTAAAATACTGCACATCTTGTTAAAATTCATAAAAAAAGTTAACACTTTAAAGTTTCCCTTTGCCATTTTGAACTTTGGTTCGCGCCATCCATCACAGATGGCAGCACTGTGATTGTTACACATTTCCGTTCGTTGACTTCCGTCACTTTTGACGAAATTACTCCCACCAAATGCCGTATACCTGGAGCTAAGGCCGGTATTCCAAGACACAAAAATAAAGGTTTAGGTGTTGTACACGCTAGAACCTGTACCCTAACGGTATTCCAAGTGCACGATATGATAGGCCCCTACGGACAGTCTTTTAATTTTAGGGAACGGATTTTGGCGTCCTATCCGTGACCTATCTGTTGCCCAGATTCCGCGCATGCGCAGAGTTCACTCTTTCGTTGATCTCGTCGAGATTGCGAAACCGCGTCTGGCGCCATTAACTCGTACATAGTCTCACTTTTGTGTTCATTGGAGGGATGTGCCAAGCGTGTTGGTGTGCCAAATGAAACTTAATGATAGCAAAACTATCCTTGAAAATTTTTGTACATTTTAATGGTCATAACAATAAATAAGTGCAACTTCAAAAGTACGTGAGAAAATTAGAAATGTGGTTATATTTTTGTGCGATCTCGATGCTATTTCTAATATTTTTTTCCGTAACAGTTATATTGATAGTTGCCAAAAGTCCGCTAGAATGCATTGAAATCAGTTTCTAGCCTCGAGCAGGGCACACGTTATTCATACTGTTGCCGATTTGATTCCTTTCTAGGATTTTGTTTGGATACGTTCTGGAACACGGCCCGCGAATTACGTTACGGTTGTATCCCAACAAGGCAGTGCTTATTCGCTACCTTGGAATACCGCCCTCAAGATGTTACACGTCAGAAACTTCAAAATATATATCTGGCACTAATTGAGCCAACCTCGTTGTGCATTAGCCCAGAATTTTCATTTCTTTTTCTGTGGAGAAGAAAATGTTCAGGCAGGTATGCTTTACAAGAGCTCGCGGTATGCTGAAAGTCTTGAAAGGTAGAAACGGCCTGGTGAAGACACCTTTGTGCTCGCCGTGCAACACGGAGTAATTGCGGACCGACGTGTGGATTCCGAAGCAATTCCTTTATCTTCCGAGCAGCCGTTAAAAGTGGTTTGAATGCGCCCGGGGGGCGATGCTTGCGAGCGGCGGGAACTCGCAAGCACAAGCACCGACACGACGCATCGTAAAGCACCGCGAGCTGTAGTTTACGACCCCCATCCCCACAACAAAAGCTCGAAGACAAAAGTTAGCACGCCGTCTGCCGGCACGTTAGGGCGCGAAACAGTGCATTCCAGGGCGAAACATGAGCCTCCTTCAAGGACCCCGCCTGCACCACGTGCAGAGCTCCGGAGGAAAATAAAACACGCGATTCGGAAACTGCTATATATTAGTGACGTAACGAACGTCAGTTTTTTGGCACTCGCGGATGCGAATATCCGTCGCCGTTATCAGCGGGTGCGAATATTCAGTTTTCTAATCCCGGGTTGGTACGAATTGTTGGCGCAACTGACGCTCGCCCTAGCGTCACCCGGCGGTACTACCGGTGAAGGCACCATCACTTTCATCTCCGTTTGCATATTATTCCGGGAACTGCTGAACTGATCCGAAACTAGCCGATCGTTTGCTTGTTTACTCAAGGACAGATCCAAACCAGGAGCAATTTATTTTTGAGGTTACAGTGTGATTAGTGATTTCTTTAGATGAGCAAATAAAATTCTAGTGAAATATGGAGTTATTTTTCACTTTTCTAAACGTTGAATGAGCTGGATAGAGACAAGCTGTATAACAATGAATATTCGTAAAAGGAAGAACTACAACGGCTATGAGAAATAATTTTAAGTCTACGCATAAAACGGAGATTTGTGATTTGGGAAATTTGCGAAACAGGAAAACAGGATACAGTTAGAGCACTTGCTTTGGCATCGTCTTCCCATAAATGTACTAA
The DNA here is from genome assembly GCF_032445375.1 of Bacillus rossius redtenbacheri. NCBI lineage: Eukaryota > Metazoa > Arthropoda > Insecta > Phasmatodea > Bacillidae > Bacillus > Bacillus rossius. The sequence goes on along the minus strand of NC_086340.1, from coordinate 30,466,928 downwards.
ATCTGATATTAAACAGATGTCACTCCAGAAATGTTTCGGGAAAAAAAAAATTAAAGAAACTTTTCTAATAAAAATGCCGAGAAATTCATATTTTCTGACTTATATAATATATTTTCACATTAAAAAATATTTTTCATGATATTCATATATCAAAATATTCGCATGAATTTTGTGAATGCTAATGTCAAGAAATAGCCTATGCTAATTATCACAATTGCGATTGCAAATATACGTTACATCACGACATAGCCAGTGTGGCGCCTGTTTACGAAAAACATCTAAGGTTACCCTGAGGGCGGATGACGAGTTGTGTTTACGGATTTCGTTTTTAAACTGCATTTTTAGAAGAACGAGACTGGCTGAAACGCGTGTTTTCAGATTAATTTTCTAAGCCTGAAACATCCGGTAGAGATTCTTGAAAGCACTCATGGGACTGTTTCTTGAATTACCCACCATATAATTTTAAGGTTACCACTTAAATATTATTGTTGTTCTATACACTACATACAAGATAACTTCGTCATTGCGCTGAAAGGCGGCATCGCACTAGAAGCACCAGAGAACGTCACACTTATCGTCCCGCCTCACTAACAAACACCTGACTAGGTCGACCCTTAAGACTTTGTCTCACACGAAATGTTGATGATTTTATTTTAGTGCCTTTGCTTTGCTCTAGATGGTATTTGTTGTTCGGTGGTAATTTATTTTCACTGGGTATTTACGCCAGTACTTATTAGTTATGACGATTAATTGATTGGTATTTATCAGTTATAATGAATATTTAGGTAGGTACCAAAAAATTCGCATGTTCAGTTACCACTCCAGTTCGCACTCCTCACTGGAGCTAGGCTCGACAGTGGTTCGCCCCTCACCGCGCGCCTGTCCACACGCACAGTCTCGCGCCACTCAGTCGCACTCTCACGGTCTCTCACGGTCTCTCACGGTCCCGTCGCTCCGCGTCGCGCCGCTCTAGAGGGGGGCATCTCACCCTCTTCGCTGATGTCGCACTTCCCTTTACTCGCGGAACTCGCGGAACTCTCGGAACTCGCTCGGAACTCTCGCCGAGGCCGGCGTCGTCGCTTAATACACTGGCGTCCTTCTCGAAGGGACGAGAGCGGCTGTGACGTGTCACGTCATCCCGGGCCGACCCGAAACTCGAAACACCCAGAACAGCGACGCGTATTCACGTCACTCCATGCAGTGGCCTCTATAAGCCCGGAATTCCCAGGCCGCTAATTGTGACAATAGCCCGAGGCGGGTTTTACGGCGTGGGTGAGTAGCGAGCACCCTTGTAATCCTGCCAGGCACTACATCTTTCTATAAATATTAATACATTACTTAATATATCTGTTTATCTATATCTTCTTATATATTTATCTTTACAAGAGAAGAGATAACCACACAAACATTTATATATTTTTTTTATTTACATACTAGCTGCCCGACCTGGCTTCGCACGGCTATACTAATGGAAAAAAATTAAGCCGCATCTTCCATTTACAGTAATGGTAAATAAAAAAAATTCAGTGAAAATTTATTCCAATACTGTATAATGTACCGGAGAAAAAATGAATAGCACCGATGGTTTCCCGACTCGTGCACGCAACGTACAACTGATGTACCCGTACTTCGCTACGGCAGTCTACAGACAGATTACTCTTGCGCCGCTCATTATACATGCCCCTCCTTGTGGGTACGCCACTGCCGCGCGATGCCCGTTGCCATGGAGACGCAGAAGGCATGAACAATGCAAAATCCTGTTCTCATGCCAACAAAGTACCCACTGTTGCCTGGTTTTAACCACCCATGGGATCTAATTTTCGGAAAATGCCATCCTGCGTAACATAAGGAACATTATTGTGAAGTTTCAAGTCTGTAAAATATATATATACTTGAAAAAGAGGGCAATAAAAAACAAATTAAACACAGAGAGGAAAAAAACAATAGTTAAGGTTTGCGATTTAAAGTGATAAAAATTATTTAAATACTAATTGAACTCTTATGAGGGTACTGATTGCTTCGTTGTTAATATTACACGGGTGTTTTTTTACTTGTATGGGAAAATTAAGAATGATAAGGTATCTAGTGCGTGGCAACAATGTTAATAGGCAATAGAAAATAAACTTCTAGCGCCTGTGGCAATGTCAACACACACTTCGTACGTGTACTGCATGTTGTATCTAACCCCCTCCAACGCATACGATTCTAAATTGGACTTTTAGTAAGGAGCTCTAATGTTATTGATAATATAGTATAGCCTATAGCCTTCCTCGATAAATGTACTATCCAACACTGAAAGAATTTTTCAAATCGGACCAGTGGTTCCTGAGATTAGCGCGTTCAAACAAACAAACAAACAAACAAACAAACTCTTCAGCTTTATAATATTAGTATAGATCTATATTTTTCTATCCTTTTACAAGTCGCAGGTGTAATGTAGGCAAATGAAAACACGCACGTATTCGAACGCAATATTGTGTCAAAATTTTAAAACAATCGTTGAAGAACTTTCTGAAATTTAAGATTTTGTACGAACGAACACTTAAATCTTTATTTATGTAGATCGCCTTAACTGGTGGTTAAGGCAATGCAACTTTTCTTACACATTTTCTGCTTTTACATAAAACACATTTTTTTTTTACAAAAGTAAGCATAACATAACCATAATAGATTTTAAAATAGTTAATTAGATAGAAAGCAGAATCAAGTTTCAAATCAATGTTCAAAGATAAGAGGTAACCATTACGAAATTTAACCAAAAAACTTATTTACAGGTAACTGTACACGTGCAATTATATTTAAACACATAAAAAAACGGCGTTGTCAAAACAATATAATAATGAGTAGCATTACATTAAAACCAGTCACCCATACATTGTAATTCAGATTCAAGCAGAATGTAACCCACGAAGTGATCATGATAAGTAGGTATCCCAAAGATTTTTTTTTTCCATACTATGTTTGAAATTGGTTAGGTTTTCTGATTGCCTTGACGCCTGGTCTAGTTCATTCCAGAGTTGTTTCGTGGGAATATGGAAAGTTTTGTTTTGTATGTGCGTTGGGCGGGGGGGGGGGGGGGGGAGGAGGTTAGTCAGGGCGCACGGGTGGTCGAGGACTTCTCCGAAGGTCGGTGAGTGTTTACCAGGACCGCCACCGTCGTCACGGAAGACTTGGACAAAAAAAAAGAGTCCTCAGGGTTGTAACTTCTTCTGGGCTCTGGTAGCGCACACCGGGGTCGCCGTCGCTGGCGACGGTGTGTTGGGGAGGGGAAGGAGGGGGGTGGGGTAGTAACGCATGACGACGGAGGGAATGTCCGCGACGTCTTCAGAAAGGCCCCCCCCCTCCTCTTGCCATCAGAAGTCCGTTCCACTCGAGCGGCCAGCGATGACTAGGCAACTTGCTGAAAACATCCCACCGGCCCCCGTGAGCCGGGGGGAACAACGCAAGCCTTTTTTTTCACAACTATTATTATTATTCACCACTTCTGTCTTCTCCCCGCCACTCCCGACACACCCGCTCTGTTGTTACAGTGGACCCCCAAAATGGCGTCCTCTCCCTCCGGACAGACGTGACTGCATGGTACGTAAGAATGGTTTTTTTCAAGAGGAGCGAACAGAAATAACAAAACTCCTTTGGGAAGAGGGTGGTGTGCCGTGCGGTGGAGTGCATGAGGGGGAGGGTCTTGTGCTCTTGAAAAATCCCTCGGTCTTCCTTTCTTCCCCCCACTCCCCCCACCCGCCGTACTTCAAACTCTCCTCAGCATCTCTCCGTCGCTCCATTGTTGTGGGCGAAAGAGTGTTGGTTGGATGATTTGTGAAGGATGTTGTAACGAAATGGTGTAACATTGACACGGCTCGCGGGCGACGGGGTAACAGAGAGAGAGAGAGAGAGAGAGGAGTAGAGAGGGAAATGCCGGGACGCGGAGAATAGAATCGAAGAACGTTTCGGAAAGAATTCTGTCAAGGTTTTTATTTATCTTCCGTTCACAACCCCCCCCCCCCCCCTTCTCTTCTTTTGTCGACCGGTACCATAACGAAGGGTTGTCGGAGGGGAATGGTGTACGGTAAGAGTACCTTGGTAACAATCCCGTTGATGCTATGATTGTTCAATCTGGGGTACTTTTGGATTTGGCGACTCTCTAGCGCCACCAGAGCCTCCAACAGTCTGAACGGGCATACAGGAGTCCACTCTTCTAGATAGTGAGAGCCTCAGTGGCTTGGAGTCTCTAGCACGACGACATCACTTGGCCACCCAAGATGGAACGGCAATCCCAATTTTTCGTCACGTTACATGACTTTCATTTCCTCAACTAAAAATTCGCTAAAGTTAACACGAATGATACAATACCAGAATCAATTTCCCACGCGAGGTAATATTTATCCTTTCTTTGAAAAATATATCCAACATATAGGTTTCGATGTCAAATAATATAGGCTTTAAAGAAATAACTACACTTGGACAATCACTATATTTTGTATTCCCCAAAGTTTGTAAAATACACATCCGTCAATCTAAGAACCCACGCCACTAAACAATAATTAAATCAGTATATAATTTAAAATTGTAAAATATATTATATTTATGATAGTGTTCACACCAAGGATGGAAACTCAAGTCGCAAGAAGAAAATAAATATGTTAACAATAGCTATATATACAAATAAATTTTAAAATTAATATAACACCGCTTGAAACAATGTCATCCTTATGCACCGAAAAAAAAATAATTAAAAAAAACAAAAGCAATTTTAAAGCAAGCCGAAAATTGCGGGTATAATATACCGTATGTAGATCGTAGGTATACATACCAAATAAACCTTCCCTGGGGGGGGGGGGGGAGGACATCTAAATAACCCCCGCCCACTGTGTTGGAAGTAGAGTAGCACGTGCAGTGCGTGAGAATACGGTCATCACGTCAGTAATTACTTCAAAATTTAATAGTCACGATTTAGGGAGTAGCCACTCCACTCAATTGTTTGATACACAGAAGAAAAAAATTCTGTGCTTTTACAAAATATTCCTTTGCAAACCAGTTGCCAAGAAATGGGTTGTAATGCTACAAGAAACATATTGTAAATTTGTACGACACATAATTTAATTGATGTTTCATTCGAGGATAATTCTTTTTAACCATGGAAAATATGATCTAATATTCAACAATTTGAATTTATTTTGTTTTATTTTGTGCGCAGTTAATACTGGAAAGCTATTCAGGGAGTGGTTTAGAAATAACTTTTACTGTTGGAGGCACTGGGGCAATACTGGGGTTGTGGGGTAAAGAGTGATACAATATTGTTGTCATGTAAATGTACAAATTGACTAATATCTATCATTTTACATGAATATTTATATTTCATTTACCAAAAATATTTTCGCTGTATTTAATAGTAAATTGAGTCAGTTTTATTTTTTCATGGCAGGTTCAACTAATATTCTACACGTGAACTTTTAGCTTCTGGTTTTTGATTGGTTTGACGTTTGAAGATTCATTTACATCACTGGCAGTTTCATTGCAGTTGTAACATGTTTAGTCACGGGTATGTCAAAATCTACAATTAATGAATCCTAACAGTAATTGAACTTCAAAACTATTTATTTTAATCAAAACGTAACCACGCTTGAACGTTTTGGGTAGCTATTGCTTATGCTTAGTTATAGCCAAATTTCACATTAACTAATACAAAATTAATTGTATCATGAAAAAAGACGGAAAATTAAAGCGATTAATATATCTTTAGTCAGTGGAGTAAATCTGCTGGATTAAGGGGGGGGGGGGGGGGGGGGGGCGAGATATTTACCGACACAGGTCATCTCTGGACATGAAGCTCGAATGTTGCACACTGCCCATATGTTGGCCTGCACGCATTCAATAAGCAGACAACTTTAAAATATACAGAAAGTTTTCCTAAAAATATAGATTTGACGGTTACATTAATCAACCTCGTTTCACTGTCACGATTTTGCAAGGGTGGAGGAGAAAAAGGTTTGTTTGGATCAAACAAATATCTGTTTTATGTATGGCGAAACAAATAGCCTATTTACTTGCTGGGACAAAATATTTTTTAGGCATAACCAAATTTGTTGGGTCAACAAAATCTTTCCTACTTCAAAATATTTGTTTGAATCAACAAAATATATTACTTCCTCCGTATACAAACAAACGGTTTGATGAGGCTAACAAACATTTATCTCGGTGTAAGCGGGCCTCCTCAGTGAGGTGATTCTTAAATCCAGGGGTTCCAACCCCCCCCCCCCCTTGATCTACGCCCATGTATTTATTCACACGAGTTATTTTTACTTTATTGTGGTCTGTTTGGTTAAAGTTGACCTCGACGTTTTAATAAAGAACATATTCGCCATCATGACACATAAGCACATTTATTGTACATTAACTTTTGAAACACCTATCTATGATTAATTGGGGTTTTTACCGCGTATTTACATTGCCACATATTAAATATCTAGTGTGTCATTTCAGATTTCATACTTAAAACTTACTTTTGTCGACTTAAAAAAAAGATATTGAAATAAAGTAACCCCACGGTACCTTATCTTGATTAATCAGAAACAATAATATACTCGTGGGTGTAAATTCCGCACCTTAAACGTTAAGAAACCGATAGCATTATCACGAAATTCAAAAAGACCAATTACTTGCAAGGAAAGATTTGGCATCTTCCAGTGGACAGTGGACACCGACACATGTTTATCAGTGTGTGGTGCCAGAAAAAGAACACAAATTTCGCCAGATCCTATGTCCATTAAATTTTAAAAACATTACAAATTTATTTATTTAAAGTACGGACATGCCGCCGAAAAAAAAAAATCTATTTAAACATGTCGGGTCCACGGAACGCTGCGGCCGGCGCGGCGGCCATTTTGTTTCCGAGAGTCGGGCCGGACACGGCGACCCCTCCCTCCTCCCCGGGACTCTGAAGCCACTCCTCGACTCCATCTCTTCCACCTCGGACGCGCTATCGACGTCCGGAGCGCCGCGGGGTGTGTTTCGCCGGTTTGAGCCGCGCGCCGACGTGGAGGCCCCCCCCCCCCCTCCACTTTTCTTTTCACCCTTTTTCTTTCTTTCTTGGAAACGCTTGGAATTCTTCCGCAGCTGCCTCGGGATTCCTCAAACTCTGCAGTCTCCCCTTAGATTCCTCCACCTTCTTTTTTAAACTGTTATTAATGCTATCGGGAACTAATTATCTGAGATCTTTCTCGACGTTGTCCCCTGGAGGCCTCTGAGCTTCTCGGTTCTCCTGGAACGTTACGTCGTGATTTGAGCGCGCGTGTGTGTGTGCGTGCGTGCTGTTGGGGAAACTGCAACTCCCCCCTCCCCCCAGAAGCCTTCAACAACCCACAACCCTTCTTACCCGCTTGGCCTTTTCCCTCGGCTGAGTGGCGAGTGAGTGTGTTACCGCACTTTTTTTTTCCTCCCTTTCTTTTTGCATCTCGTGCCAGTCATTATGCAAGTATTATTGTTGTTCCGCTCCGGGTGAAGTAGTTCGTGTAAGGTTGGCCTCAGCCCAGTTTAAAAGAACAACGTGGCCTTGCCCCAAGTAATCATTAACGCGCGTATCGAGGATATTTATTTGATAACACAGTAGGTTTTTTTTTGTGAAACAATCGCGTGTGAAATCATTGTAGCCTGTATACGATTTTTCGTAGTGAGAAGGATTAATAAACTCGACGAAAGGTAGTGGGGAAAAATAATTTAAATAATGATTTTAAGCTGGCCAAGAATCGAACCAAGGACGGAAATCTCTCGAGTCAATCATTATATTAATAAGTACATTTTTTAAATGGTTCGTAGAAATTTTTTTTCTTCATATTTTTGGGTTAATAATTAAATATTTTCAAGATGGCTGCCAATATGACATTGGGGGCATATGCTGGGGGCTTTTAGATGGGCAATTAAAACTTCTTTGGGAACTTTTCCCCTGATTTAATTAAATAAGTATTTTTAGACTGAAATTAATATTTTCGCATCAGTTAAGGTTCGTACCAAGGACAGGAGTCTATCGAAACACACGAGGGAATTAATATCTACACATACGTACATAAAACCAAAAACGAGACAAATTTCAATACTGATTTAAAACATTTTCAATGTTATGTATATGAAATTGTTTTCAGTTAATCATCACCATTTCAAGAATCATTCAAATATTTTAAATTATAAATACTGCCACAAGAGAAATAAGTTAACGCGCTGCTGTGTTCGTATGCACTGTCTCTGATGTGTCAGCACTACTTTTCGTCTCTTGCCAGTAAGTAATTTTGATGTCGTTTTCGTCGAATCAGTTAATCGGTACGGAGGCAGAATCCTAAAATAATTTTTCTTCCATAATTTTGTGTTTTTGATCAATAGTTTAAGTAAATTTTACCCGTTTCACTTTAGTTGCAATCACCCAAACTTGTTAAAGGGGAAAAAACGAATTTTTGTGAGAACTTTTATTTTAAAACTTTAACAACGATTTTACGTATAATATTTATGTATAACAGACCTGAAACAACAAACGTTTTACTTTTACTATAGGCTAACCGAATGTTGACCTATGTATGTATATGTATCTGTATAATGTCCCAGAATTCAACGCCAAGCTTAGAAGAGTTGAGAGGCCAATTAATAACGGTTCTGAACAAAAATGTTGCTCTAGGCATTTTTACGAACGTTTTCAAATCCCCACACTGCAACAGATTATTAGATACAATGACAACAAAATTTTGTTACAAATCATAAATAACCCTAACCCTACTATTGATAAAGATTCAAAACAAAATCCAAAATGCTATGCATTTGGGCGAAATGAAGTTCTTTGCACGACTTGAGGCAAAATTTTTTTAATCCTCTACCTACTCATCATGTAAAAATAGTTACTGTGCTAACTTAGCAAGTTATTTGCTTAGATTTACATACCTACTCACATGCATACATATGACATAAAAAAAACACAAATATTTGCCGTAAGAATTTATTTCGCATACCGTACGTACATGTCAAGGTTCCGTGCGTATCAATACGTATTGGTTCTGTAAATAGTACCTATTGGTTCAATCAATCCTCTCCACGAGTCCTCAAAAAATTTAGATGGGTCTATATATGGCGTTTTGAGAGTTTCCTGTTAAGGAAGATTAGGCCTCGCCTTCTTACAATTTAAAATATCTTGACACCGCTTGAAATAAATCTTCCGTCCTAATTATTTTTGTTTGACATGGCATAGGGCTTATCTTTGGCTACTTGTTAGAAGTCAAAAATTGTGAACTGGTGTGATTATCATGATTGATAATAGTCGCCCTCGAGAAATAATAAGTTATTTACTACCAGAGGGCTACAGATAGTAAATAGTAAGTAAATAAATGTGTGGTTTGCGACAAGGTATAGAAGGTCCGGGAGGTAGGATTTATGCGTTGACATGCCAAAATTGGAATAAATAAATAAAAATTATAACTGTAGCAAAAATATGTAAGAATCCAAGATGGCGATGCCTAATCCCTCTTAACCGTGGATGAAACAGACTTGTTTGTAAATATGTGCATCCCAGACGGGAAAGGCATTGAACCGTATACTTTGGAATGCCGTAATGGGACGTCGTACATTTTAAAACATACCAACACACGACGTCGTAACTACGGATTTGATTCAGGCAAGGAGCAGTCCTGTATACTGCGTGCCTTAAATCTAAAAAGCCCAACCGTGTGGCTTCGAGTAGGCTTATTCAAAGAAGATCAAAACCTTTAGGTATATTACTAACTATTTTGTTAAACTAATGTTTAGAGTACCCGACCGGGCATTAAAGAGCTAAGAGAACGTTATACTGTTTACAAGTTCTGGATGGAAAAAAGAAGAGAGGTGTTCTATACTGCTTGAGTCTATGCCCTATAACACACAACGTACTTTCATTCTTTCAAAATGACAGCTCTTGCAATCTTCAACTTTTTAAGTAAGTATTCCTTTTTTTAATAGTAATTATTCACGCCAACCGTGAAGCTGTTACAAACATTGATCGAAGTTATTTACACTCTCCAGAAAATCAAAAACTCTTTTGAAGTTCATTTGCTTTCTTTCATTACTTACGTAATACATACAATTTCACATCTATAGTTCCATTTCCGAAATATTTATTCGCGCGCGCGAGAATGTGTCTCTCTCTCTCTCTCTCTCTCTCTCTCTATGTATATATATATATATATGTGTGTGTGTGAGTGTCTATACATATATACATATATATAATACAAAAAAGGAAAGGGCAGACGAAGTCAAACCTTCCCATTACTTTATTAAAGGGCTATTTCTAAATTTTAAACTCGTAACGTCCCTTGCATTTGTTGATGTGCCACAAATATTTAAAAAAAAGTATTCACTTAGTGTGATATAATGGGTACTAAAAGATGCGCAAGTCTTCGAAATTGCGACACTTTACACCCATATATTACACTAAGTGGATATCTGTTTAAAATTTACTGTGGCAAAACAACAAATGCAATGGAGGTATCAAGTTAAAATTTTAGAAAGAGCCCTGAAATATAAGTAACGACAAAATCAATAACAGCAACTTTTTGACTATCTTCCCTAGAATATATAAATATAATTTATTTAATTGTATTTTTCTGCTGACTAGTTATCTACTATTTGTTAAGTACACATTAAAAAAATGTAGTCACATAACACAAAGGTCACGTTTTTAAACCACTGTCGTGAACAGCCCCGTGCCAAACCTTTGCCCCTGTATGCTTGTGAAGAGGGGTTTGACTTGGCTGGGTTTTGGAACAAGGGGCGGTCTCGTGGGGGTGTTGGGAGGGGGGGAAAAACTCTAGATCCCACATCTCCCCCCTTCATCTTCCCGCGCAAGGAATTTTCATAATAAGATTTCCCTTGACTTCACAGCGACAAAGAGACAGTCTCTATCTCCCCCAACCTTCCTAACACCGCCATCCTAAACCTCCCTTCCACTCATGCTCTTTCTGCTGCTTCTATACCTGCCGCCTCACCTTGAAATCCGAAATGAGGTGAAGAAGAGGTGGAGGAGGGAAGGAAACAACATTTCGCTGATATTTTAGATTCGTCTCGGGGGTCTCGACAAAAGAGAGAGGGAGTGTTATGGGTGTGTTGGCTGAAGGGTGGGGAGGGGGGGGGGGGTTATCGTAGCTCACCCATGGCCACCTCCCTATCCCCTCCTTTTGTCGTCGTTGGCTCGCCGACCCCCTACCGCGAGGGGAGCACATCCATCACGACCCCCTACAAAAGAAAGTGGCCAGGGAATACTTCTGCCGCGGATGGAGTTTTTGGGGCTTTTTTCCATTTTTTTTTCTGGAATGTGGTGTATTACGAAGAGGGAGGGGAAGGAGTGATTTCCATTGACGTTTTTACCAGCAGCCCTGTCTCGTTACGGCCGTCCCCTTACGAGTAGCTCCCCGTCTTCGGCACACAAATATTTTCTTTACTTTCATAAAATACCTTTTTTTTTGTCAAGTCAGTTGCCAAGAAATGCGATAAAGATATTGTAAATTTGTGCCACACGTGGAAGATTTCAAGATAACACCGAGAATTTCTTACGAAAGTTGGCGTATAATTTTATATTTCTAACTGTCTTTTATTCAGGAGTTTTTTTTAAATCATGAAAAAGATAGTTAAATATTCAACACTTTCACTTTATTTTGTTTCATCATGCTTACGCCCCAGTAGGCAATGCCATCTGCGAAGGCGACACAACCACTTCCACTTAACCGGAGATTTTTCCTTATCGGAATGCAGTTTCTATTAAAAGGGTTCGTTTGTGGCAAGACTGCATTGAATGACCAATCAAACGTGAATGAATAATGTTAGAACAATTTCGATGCTAACACAAATTTATGAGTCAAAAAAGATATTTTGTTTTTCAAAGTGACAGTGTTTGATGACCACCTTCTCACAATTCATTTTAAGGCAATTCCCAGTGTGCGCATACTTAAAACCGATTAGCCAAATAACAGAGCAACTGAATATATAAACGCGTAAAACATTTAACTAATTAACTAACTATCGTCTCATTAGGTCTTGTATATATCTTCATAAGCTCTCGAGAAAGCCACAAAGATACAAGTACAGTGATGTTAGCTAATTTTTTCTAATGAGATTACATTGGCGAGTGTGTAACTATCCTCTAAGTCTAAGTATTCGGGAGGTCAGCTTAAGTGCCAGACATCCTGTTTAGATGCACTCCATTAGGGAGGTATTCTTAAATTCAAGACTAATATGAGAATCGCAATACTTAAATATTTCTTGATATTGTGGTTACTTCGTATAGTAATTACAACCACGACGTAGTGTTATAAAAGAAACCGTAGGCATATTTATTCCTGAGGTGATTTAAAATCTATCATAAATTACTTATAAAATATACGTTGATGCAAACAAACTATTATAGAATAAATTTTACGAATCGAAATTCGGATAAGGCTATATTGTTCCAAACAAATTTCCAGCTGCGCTAGTGTTTAAAGACGTTACGTACTTGTAACATTTTTAATTTATATATACTGAGGAAGCATTGTGTGCACATTATAGTTTATCATAGTTAGCCTACGACTTCAATAGCTTATGTATTGTCAAGTATGTAATTTTTAACTATTTAAGAAATATAATGATTATTACCTACCATTACTATAGATATTCAATGTAGAATAAACTGGAAAACTATATTGCTGGAAATTCAAATAATTGTTTTGGTTTGTAGATATTAAACGTGTCAATGATTCCCTGAATGCATGACGGTAATAGGCCTACATTTATTACAGGACTTTTGCGGTAGTACCGAGGGAAGAAGAATTTCATAAAAATCTTTAGTTAGTAAAATTTTTAATTTTTGTATATGTATTTTACAGCTATAAATACATGAAAGTTTACAGAATGCTTATGTAAATTAATTTTATTCACACAAAAATCAAGGTTAGCTACTTGGAATTCATCTGTATGTAGCACGCAATGTTTTATGCTTGATTACATCACAGTAAAACCTCTTGCAAACGCCGAATTAGAATGGTAACTACAGAGACTGTTAAACGTTAACTAGTTTTATTTGGACGAAAATACGAACTTAAAATGTCCATTGTTTGAAGTAGACGAATCAAATGTATTGATTCATAAAGGTGTTTGTTGTCTTTATTATTCCTTAATTCTTATAGCTTGCTAAGATGAATTAATTAGTACATCATAAACAACGAAACATGAGTGATAACACTTTAACTACTTGTAATTCACCCACCATTTACGGCTGTAACCTTGTCAACATAATTATATTTTTGCTAAAATAATGATATGTTACGTTTGGAAAGAATGTCCCGATAAAAAATTGTATTTTTTTTTTCAAGTTTATAAGTGTGCTACTATTTTGAAGGAGCATTTACCTTATCTGGCTTACATAGCTCCCAGCACCCCACAAACATGTCCGGGCTAATCACCCGTTTGGCGTCCGAAAGTTTCGGCCCGTTTCCCCGGCCATATCCGCTTCATTATACGTTACTCAATAACGATAATTCTGTTAGAGAGGATCAATTCTACCGTAATGATTATTATAATTTCTGTGGTGTAACGTACGAGACATAATTTGGGAGAGGGGGGGAACGGGAGGAGATACAACAACCTTCCTGTACTGCATCCTACAGGAACCTGAAAAACGGTTGGGGCGTTTAGGTATGCAAATTGTATCATCGTGAAGGTGATGGTGACGGGTTGATATAAGGGGGGGAGGGGGGGATCTCTCCATGTTCGTGGCGCTGACGATGAAAAATGGAAGGAGCAAGGAGCCGAGACGCGCCATTGGCCGGCGGAGTGGGTTGGGGCGGGGCCGCAGTGTCGGCGGACCAATGGCACGCGGCCGTGGTGGAGATGAGCGCACTTACAGAGGACGGGTGCGGTTAGAAGCGTCTCTGGGCGGGGGAGGGGGGTCGCTGGTCTCGTGATTACGGCCAGCCTGAACCCCCCTCCCCCTCTGGGGCCTGAGGCGTGGAACGCCCCTGTCCCATAATAACACCCTCCACTTAGGCACCCTCCCACCTGAACTCCATAGGTTGAGACACCTGTCTTTCGCGGGAAATTTCTCCTGTCTGGTAGACTTCCACGCACAGCTGATGTTCAATGCCATGTTGGTTTTATTACATTGGCCGTGGTCGGTGGTACGTAGGATTTATCTCCCGATAGGCTACAAGTTTTTTTTTATTTTTTATTTTTTTTACCTCCTTGCTGCTTCTAGAATCGGACCACAGTTTATATGGAGGACTCTGAGCCAATGAAGAACCCTCGTCAAAAGAAGCATCAAATCACAAGCAACCCAGATTACAAGTCTCGCAGGTCAGTAGCTGATGAGAAGGCGACATTTTCCCCGAGCACATGAAGGGTTGTGCAGGGCCACTCCCTGGTCAGCCACAATCTGTTTATAATAGTTTTTATAACGAAAAGTTTGAGGCCGGGAATCGCAGTTTCTGCCTCTCAGTTCTCGCGTTTCAGTTTAAAATTCCCCACGTCACTTCTCAAACATTGTACGACTTCAGAAACTATACAGCCGTGGTCGTAACTCATTACTAGAGACCTGCAAAATTCGCGGATGCATTCGGTGATAGGCTAGAATTCAAACACATATACCTCTTAGATAATTTTGCTATTGGTTTACTGTTCATCTGGACGAATCTCAACCAGTTATAAACCCTCAACCAAAGAAGGATCGAATCACAGACAAACCAGCTGATACGACTTACAAGTCGGCAGCCAATGAACTTGCGTTATTTGCCCGAGTGTACAGGGGTATGTGCAGTGTATCCTGAAGGCCATCGAAACCGCGAGTTTTGCAGGTCTCTACTTATTACGTACATACAATTTTTGAACTTTTTTTTTTGTGATTATAAGTAGGGAACTGTAAATTTCGCTGTTTCATGGACCTCAAGACTACAAAATACTGTAAGTACTCGATTAAATGTCACCTGTTCGTCAATCTACTGACTTGTGTTAACTGGGATGCTCGTGATTTGGTACTACTATTGTTGAGGGTTATTCATTGGCTCAGACTCATTCAGATAACATGAGGCCTAATCTCTGAAGCCGCATGAATGTAAATATGTTTGGAGTCTAGCCTATCATGAAATATCCACGAATATTTGTGGTCTCTAATTAGATTGTAGCCGTGAAAACCTGCGAATTACCGTACTTGATCTTGAAACACCTATGCGTGTGGTAATAAATTTTACGTAGGTGTTATTTGCTGTGATACCCATCGAGGCGTGACCTCTGCTTCTTCGCAAAGCGTTCTGATGCACCGAGATCCTTAATTATTCATATCACTATTAAAACAAATGATACTTGCATTATGATTACCATTAAGTAATCTAGTATAAATAAAAAATCAAGACTCTCTAAAAAATACACGTAATTTATTCTTTTTTTACCTTCCGTTTTGGTAGATTCGATGAAAAGATATATTTTGAATTAAATAAACCAACCGCATTTTCACTCCTTAGGATTATAATTTAAGGAAATGGTAAAAGTGTGTTGATATGATTTGTGTTTTTTCTTTCCACCATACCTGATAACTTCGTAGAATTTTTGTTTTGTTTTAAAATCACATCCAAACTATTTTTATTCTCCAGCGTAATTTGAAGAAAAAACTGTAAACATTACTTGGTATTGTTGTTTTGTGTTTATTATTCGTACTCAATATCTTAACTATAGATTGATATGCATTGAAAATATGTTTATCTATTTTGAAAATATTAACTTTCTATTTTCCACTCTCTTGGAGGTAGAATTTTGCAATGTTATGTATCCTATGTGTTAATCCAGTATGTGTTAAAATTTGTTTTCAATCAGATTAGTAAAATACAACAAAACTTTTAAATTTATATGTGGGTAGGATAGGACGTGTTAATAATGTATATTGCCTATCTATGTTTAAGAGTTTATCCAAATCTGTTGACTAGTACAAACTGCATGGAATAACAAACATATAAATATTCATGTTTTATCCAAATCAGTTCTATAGTTAAGACATGGCTGAATAACAAACATTATAACTTCCAAACTTACTTTGAGTATGCATATTGGTATGCTAGGAAATGCATTAATAAATAAACTGTAAATGTTAATTTGTTTTACTGAAGGAATTTGTTCTCTATTAGGACCCACCTTGTGTTAACATTGAGGTAACACTTACCACACATTAATGATTTTGTTATGAAAAACTGCGTAAGTACTACCTATTACTACCTATTAGTGTGTCCATTCTATGAGTACACATACTGATAGATATTAGGAAAGTACTTCACACGTTCATTCCGTTACATCACATACGTAAATGTTTTTACTAATATTCATACAATAGTACCACAATTTCTACCTAATCATTTTCAAGTAAAATTTAAAAAAAAATCAGGCTAAGACAAAGGCGTGTAATGTGTTGTGTCACATGTGAGGATGTATCAACTGGGTAACCTGTGATTCGTTAATCTTTTGGTTGAGGGTTTGTGATTGGCCCAGAGAGACCTTCAGACGAACTGTGAGCAAATCGCAGAAGCGCAGCAAGAAATTTATATGTTTTTGACGTGACAACGTCTAATAAATCGATGAACGCCGGCTGCACGCACGAAAAAGTGTCCCGTTACGCTCATTGTACGCTTGCGCCGCATCTATCTCTCTTCCACTCGATTGGAACAACCATCGATTTGACTTTTTCGAGGCACATTAAACTTGAAACACTCCCATTCGTTTCCTACTTTTCCTATCATCGTCCTATCCTTAACAGAATAACAGAGATTGGAAGAAGTTAAATAGCAAACATGTATAAAAGTTATAGTTAAAATATTCTCTTCGTTCAAGTAATAAACATATTTGAATTAATGAGTGCAAATAAAAGTAAATTTATCAATTAAATTGTAGATTTCATTTCACTCCTTCTTTGTATCCATACAAAATAGTGATAATTCAATAAAAATGATTCAATTTTATTCATAAAAGTATTCAATAATTTATCAATGTTTTGTTATGACGTTGTCACGTTAAACTATCGTCCGTAAACCAACTTTACAGACAAACAATTTTTTTTTTTAATTATAGCTAATCGCCAAATGAATCCGTGAATTTTTTCCCCGGTTGGTCTCCTCCAATGATCAGCGCGAAGCAGATGGACACGTGTTGCCCGATGGACCGCGCAGTAATCGAGGCTGTAGTCATGATCCCCGCAGATGGCGGAAGATGCGCTGCGCCGTTGCAAACAAGACGGTGTGATCGACCTCTCAAAGAGCTCTCGGGTCACTTGCCTCTACCGTTCCAGGACATGCTCCTTCTCCCCCCCCCCCCCCACGGGACCAGGACATACCAGGAGACTGAGGTCTCTTCCGCCAAACCGATGCTCTTTTTTTTTCGTCCCGCCCGCGGTCCCCGTCGTGATGTTTAATTGAAGCATTCACGGCCGGCACGCCGGCGGCCCGGGGCTGGACGCGGCAAGGTGCGGTCCTCTTGCCCGCGCCTGCGCCCCGGGTGATTGCGACCCCAGATAGCCATCGCGGCTCCGCGGGCCTGCCGCGTCCTCCGGGCTGCAGAGATGCCGGCGCGGCGATACGCCGTCTCCCCCTGCCTCCTGCCTCCAGCCCCGGCCATCGCTTCAATCACCTATACCTAGAGATCAACGACCTTCAGGATAGACTCCAATATCCTTTTACACACTCGGGCAAATGCCAACTGTTCGTTGGCCGCTGACTTGTGAGTCGTCTCGATTGTGTGGGCCTGTGAGTCGACACTTCTATGAGTGATGGGTCTCTAATTGGCCCTCAGTCCTCCAGATTAACAGTGAACCCATGGCAGAAGCAGCACTAAGGTATAATTATTTGAATTTCAGCATAACACGAAATGAATCCCGAGAATTTTTCAGGTCTCTACCTATACCCGTACCGAGAAAATATCGATATTTTCCATGTACCTATCAGTCTACAGGAACACATCGATACACCGCTTGAACTATACCGATACCGAGAGATTATCCGCCTTAAAATATAGCCTATCGATATTTTCTATGTATCAGTCTACAGGAACACGTCGATACATCGCTTGAATTATACCGATACGGAGAAAATATCCACCTGAAAATATCGATATACATGATATCCATGAAATAATGTCACAGTTTAATTTAGACTGTTTACAACTAATCGTACATAAAATTTAAAGTAAACTAACCTAGTTTTTTCTTACTTATGTTCAATATGTGCAACTTAAGTTCCACGGCATAGGTACATCCAATCTAAAGTCCGATTCTTCCCACACTTGGTTAACACGTCCTGAGTAATGGAAGCAATAGCCTCTTCAATTATGTGTCTCAACTCGGGCAATTAATCAGGTGGAACCTTGACACGATCTTTTATAAAGCTCCAAAGGAAAAAAAATCTCATGGCGTTATGTCAGGTGAAAATTGAAGACCAGCGATAAAGAACTCTGTCTTCTCGACCATTACGACCAATCCAATGATCAGGGACTTCGACGTTCTACAACAAAGCAGTACTGGCGCATGCGCTTATCTATAAAACTGTTTGAGTTACTCTTTAATTGTGACCTTGAACCAACACTCTACAGTGCCTACAGTTGATACTATCAAAATTTATAAATGTTACATTCTTTTATGGACATGCTGTATTATAAAATCGGATGACTTACCATAAAATTAGCCAATTGTTTAATCATGTGTTATATTGAGTTATTGATACATCTAAGCTAACATAAACGAATTGCCATCTCTAAACCTCGAGTGCTTAAATTACCTGACTAAAGTAAAAAAAATTGTTGTTCAATTGGACGCTAGAGTCGTTCCCTAGGGTCTGTCTCATTACAGGCGAGTTCTGAAGGGTTATCCTCTATCGTGTGTGCTAGTCAAATACTCAATGAAAACGTACAAAAATTAGTACAATGTATTTTTATTTCTTCATTGTATAATTGAATAATACCTTTCTATATGTTTTAATTGTTTTACCTACCAAACCTTTATTTTGACAATTTTTAGGTATTTTTATGAACTGTTATTGTTATAGACTACTGAATATTTTAAGCAAAATAACACCTGGAAAATAGAATAAAGATAAAAATTTAAAAAAAAATTACCTTCGAAATTTTTTTACAGATAGTTTTAATATTTTTTTACTTGAAAAATAATTTTTTAATCTTATTGAACAAAATATCGATATCAAAAAATATAGGCACTAGAATGTCGATACAAAAGTATTGATATTTAGAACCTGGAACATCGATATTTCAGATCTGTCGATATATCGTTGCCATCCATAGCCTCGGGACTAGTCGTCACCTACCAGTCAAGAATTATTTGGTTGATCACTAGAGACCGTATTTACGAATAAGATGGATAATTATATTACGAACAAAGTAATAAGCTTACGTCAAATTTCATCTAATCTCCTTCAATATACTCTCCTTTTAGTGTCTCAAGACCAAATTAGTATTTTTTTTTTTTTCACTAATTTTACCCGAAATCGTAAAATTCTTTCAAGTCCCCGAGAGAGAGAAAAAAACCCGCTTGCATCTTGTCCTGACCGACAGGGGTTGAAACAAAGAACCCCCCTCCCCCCTCAACCAGTTGACTTTCTTGTGGCATCTCCCCATTTAATTTATATTACAGCGTCCCTCCTTTCTAATGTGTTTTTTTTATTCCTTCTCCTTTTTCATCCCCTCGCGTGTTTGCTAGTCTTCTTCCCCTTGTACCTGGTCCAGGTAGTCGGGAGTGGCAGCGGCTTCTCTGCTGACTCGAGGGCCCGGATTCCAGGTGTCTTGCACCTTGAAGGTTCGTCCGCATCCCCCACACACGATCAGTCCGAGCTGACTAGAGGTGTAAAAGTAACGAAAAAAAGCGTACCCGTATGTATTCGTTACTATAACAAATAGTACTCGTTACTATCGTATCGTTACGTTACTCGTTACTTCTGATACCGCATAACATGCTATGTTATGTTGCAGCAACGAATCGAGTCGTATTGCGTACGCATACCTACAGTATGACGTCGCGTACATAATAATGAATAGAATATAAAAAATTAACAATATTTGATAATCAACAGTTTTTTTAACCAAGAAACAAATCTCATTAGAGCGGCTTTATTATATTATTTCTTTTAAGATAAGAACAAAAAACGTGAAAATACGCGATAGTAAAAAACAAAAACATACATATTTCTAATTTCTAAAAAATACTTTCTTACGTTGTTTCTGCTCCAATCTCAAACTTTGTCTACACACACAATACCTTTAATGAATAGTAAAAAACTTGGCCGACGAATTTCCAAATTATAATTTACTTAATAAACAAACATCGTTCTTTGTAACGTAAATTCATCGTATATGCGCGCGCATGCGTAAAACATACGAAAAATGCGAGTAACGAGATGCAGCCGTGTGTAACGTTTCGTTACTCGTTACTAGATGGCGCACCCGTTACTCAGTACCGAATACATACGGTTTGCTACAGCTCTAGAGCTGACAGTAGGAACTGAGTAGTCGGAACTGCCGCGTGTGGGGACTTTGGACTGATCAAGAAAGAAAGACCCCTCGTGGCGTTAGCCCTCCGGTGTTTTATTTTTCCTGGTCAGGTTTACTGTCAGACATCCCCCGATATCAGTAGAACCGGCAGCCCCAATCACTGCTGTTCGGCTCGGTCGGGGTGCAAGGGCGGCCCCCCATATGTGCTCTCCTGTTCGAGATGCCGTCCCCACCCTCCCCCCGCTACCCGCCCGAGGCGCCAGGCCCCGCCCACCGCGGGAGCTCTCAGTATGTAGAGTAGACAGGTTAGTAGTTTTACTGGTGAAAATACTGCCGAAAAATGAGTTACAGTTTTTTTAATTAATTTGAAATTTTGAAATGGAGCCGGGTGGACTGATCAACAAACAAACGACACGTTTACCTTCTTAGCCCGTGGTGGCCCTGCCGAGGTATCATATTTGCTAGTAATAATAATTGCATTAGTTATTGACCCGTGAGTGAATTAATACTAATTACCGAAACCATTAAAATTTCCTGCCAGGATTTTAGGTGAGAGTCTAGGGTTATCTTGGTCGGCTTGGAAATCCCCCTGAGGTCCGCACAGGGAGTAGTCTGGAGGATATTCCACCCCTAGCGGTGGACTGATGGCTAGAGACCTGCAAAATTCGCGGTATCGATGGCCTTCAGGATAGACTGCACATACCCCTGTACACTCGGGAAAATAACGCAAGTTCATTGGCTGCTGACTTGTAAGTCGTCTCAGTTGGTTTGTCTGTGATTCGATCCTTCTTTGGTTGAGGTTTTATAATTGGTTGAGATGCGTCTAGATGAACAGTAAGCCAATAGAAAAATCATCTAAGAGGTATATGTGTTTGAATTCTAGCCTATCGCCTAATGAATCCGCGAATTTTACCTGTCTCTACTGATGGCCCTCCCATCAAATCTAACTGTGGGTCGAGAGCCCTCGGTCCGAACCAACGCGTGTGGGAACAGCGTATCGCCAGTCCAAACTGTGGGTCCAATCAATCAGTGTCCTAGCAGACATCTCTGCTTATACTCTTTGGTTGCTTTGCTATCATTTTTTTTTCGTTTTCTAACTAAATATGCAACTGCAATTGCAACATCCCAAGTTTGTTCCATATTCTACGATGAAACGACACATCCCAAAGCAACAGCAACCCCAAGACTGATCGTTTTTGGGGAAGGCTTCCGTCCAGTCCAAACTGTCAGTTCGGACTGTTTGTTCCGAACTTAGCACCTGGACTGATCGTGTGTGGCGGCCTTGAAGCTGGTCTCTCAGTTAACCGTCGCATTCGCCCGTCGTCCGTCCGTCCGCCTATCAACTGACCTGCAGCCAATCAGACGCCGGCTTCGTTTTTATCTCCCCTGTTTTTTCTATTGTTCATTTAAACATCTGGACGTTAATGGGAAGATAAAAATAATTAAATTATTTTTGGCCCGCATCATTTTATTGCATCCTATTATGACGTGATTTTACGAGAATTTGATAATAAGAATTTATAAAACTAACCAGGGGATAATTTACTAGAAAAAATATCACAATTTTTTAGGATAAAAGAGCAAAACCAGGGTGGAAGAACGGTTTGTGAGGGGGGGGGGGGGGCTGAGAAATAAGCCCCTTTCTGAGGAAGCCCGCTTGCGATTGGAAAATCGCGACTGTGAAACGTAAACGTAAAAACAGTGTTTTATGGGAAACTTTCTGTATATTTTACAGTTTACTGCTTACTGCATGCATATAGGCTAACGTATGGGCAGTGTACTGCAGACTAGCACCCTATCCAGGGATGACTTGAGTCAGTTAACCCCGCTAACAAAACTATTAGGTCGGGGGGGGGGGGTGTCTATGGATTTCGGCTGGCCTCATCCCTTGCGAATCCTATACAGATTTGACCTCCTGACCAAATCCATCCTTGCAGTTGAAGTTACAGATTTGTTTAAAAACGTCTTGTTTGAAAGAAGTTATTTTTAAAATTGTTTGGGGGAGGGCCTGGGGGTTAATCCATAAACCCTCCCCCCTCTCAAATGATTAGTCCCCTTTTCAAAATATTGTTTCTCTTTAAAAGTAATAGCCCAGGGCCCCGTGAAGTCTAGAGCCACATTGTCCTCGCCTCGTTCGTAACTGGATCAAGAGCGTCGTAGTTCAATTGTGCCAGCAACGCGGTTATGTGCGCGCGTCGGCCCTACTATGCTGAACGCTCTAGCATCTCTGCCGTTGTGTCGAGCAGTTCGCGACGCACCGAAATTTACCAATACCGTCGTAGCTGGTATTTTGGAGACCAACATTTGGAACGTTTCTTCACCCAGTACTGCACTGCTGTAAATAGAAACGAATTATTCGTGTAAAATTACATATGTCTGTGTATTAGTACATACATTTACGTGAAGACAATTGCGTCACTACAAAATAGGGTTCATAGACAAAATGAGTTCGGATTATTACCCGGGGATTTATGCTTTGGGTTGTCCCTTAATAGTTAAAAGTTATTTGTAAACTGCATGACTTTCCAGCACATTTAATAAGTATGGACAATTTTTTTCAGTGTTTTTAAAAAATATATTCTCGAATAAAACATCAATTAAATTTTTTAAATTATTTGCTAGTTATCTCGAAAAAACGTATTTCATATATGTAGAGACTGGAAAAATTCGCGCTTTGGATGACCTCTAGGATAGACTCCACAATCCCCTACACACTCAGGCATATGCCACCTGCTCATGGCTATTGACTCGTGTCACCTGTCAACTGGGACGCTTGCGATTAGATACTTTTTTGGTTGAAGGTTTTTCATTGGCTCAAAGTCCTTCAGATAAACTGAGAGCCAATCAGATAAGCAATATAAAGGTACAGTTGTTTGGATTATATCATATCGTGAAATGAATCCGCGAATTTTTCCGGTCTCTACATATATGCAAAACTAATAACCATAGCTGTATGTTGTACCTAGGTACAACTGGTTTGCAAGGGAATCTTTTGTAAAAGTACGTAATTTTTTTTGTTGTGTACCTGGAGTCCCTTTTACCGGTGCTTACCGGTGGGAGGGTGGGAGGAAGAGAAAGAGAGAGAGAGAGAGAGAGAGATAAGAGTCAACGACGCGTGAAATTAGCCGTCAATGAGGATATCGCACGAACCAAGGGTTGAAGAGGGAAAACAAAACAAAACACGGGACTGGAATGAGGGAGTGGGGGAGGCGCGCGGTAGCGACGACGCAGTGGACGCCGACGGTAAGCGGAGACGCGCGACGGGACACAGCCCGACGACCCAGGCCTCATCCTCCACCCTCGACCCACCCCCCTCCCTCTTGCCCTCCTCCGGACCAACAGGTAGAAGGCAGGAACACATGTTAACCCGTGAATCATCCGTGTCTCGGCATGATACCCTCCCCTCCCCACCCCCAACCCGGTGGTGGCCTCTTTTTTTATTGTCTTTCTCTCGTCCTCTCCCCTTTCGCCCTCTTCAACTGTCCCCTGCGGCGAAACCTACAACGTAAAAAAAAAGCACAAATAATATACTTATTCATGTAAAATTACAGATATTATTAAATTTTGTACATTTACGTTTAAAAAAATACTGTATCACTGCAAAGTATTGTTCGAAGTAACACTGGGTTCGGTTCCTTACCAGGGGAATTGATGTTTTGTGCTGTCCCAGAACCTCCAATAGTTCAAAGTTATTTGTAAACCGTTCCCTGCATAGCTTTGCAGTATTAACTGCGCACATAATAGATGCACAAGCATAATAAAAATAATAAAGTTTAATTATTATATATTCTACTATCGTTTCCATTGTTTAAAAAAATATGCTTTAATGAAACATCAATTAGGATATAAAATTATGCGCTAATTTCTAAAGAAATACTCAGTATTTTCTCGAAAAACGTTTTTAATAATTACAAAAATAGCCAAAGCTATGTGTTGTACAAATTTACAACATCTTTTTTGTAGTGTTTGAATTTACAAACTATTTCTTGGCACTGTTTTCCAAAGGATTTTGTTTTGTAAAATTACAGAAAAATCTTTTCTGTGTAGTGATAGTAATTTAAAGGGGAAAGTGTAATTCTCTACACTCAGACTGTGAACGTTTTTTTGTATGGTTCATATGTAGTCTTTACACTATAAAACTATGTGTGCGAGGTTATCTTTGAACTAGGCCAGCTGGATTTTGGATTTTCTATTTTTCACTCAGATAAAATTGCAAAACAATTAAAGATTTAAAACAAAATAATCAGGGTAATTAGTAGCTTTAAGTATGGAAAGTAGGGAAAAAGTCAGGGAAATTCTATTACAAATTTGTGTGAACACCCTGAAATCTTTTGCAGTATTATTTAAAAGAGCCGGTGAATTTTTCTTCTTAATACAAAATTATTGCATTATATTTATTTATTTACTATCGTTTGTATGGTGAATTTACGTCTCTCAGCCTTCTCTTTCACTTAACCAATTGGCTAACTACATTCCATGCATTAAAAACTACTATAAAACATTAACAAACAAAAAAAATAATTGAAAAACAGAATGCAGCGACATTTATATGTGTACTAGCTGCAGTACCCGGCTTTGCCCGGGCTGAACACCGGGTGATATATTGTCCGCGAGTTACAGCAAAATAGATAGCGATATGTCCAGTGTGTTGGACATTAAGAAATGACACATAATTACTGTTTGTGTATCTGTGACCTATGATTTTCTGTTTACCCAGGGCGATCGGTTGAAAGGTTTAGAAGTTGATGCGCTACAGCGCCATCTAGCGGCGAGTTACAAAAAAAATGGATAGCATAAAAACCTTCTTCATGATAAAAACATTTCGATGTGCCAACTTTCATGGCGATCGGTCAAACGGTGTAAGAGTTTATCGACGTCATACATACCAAAATCCAATTATATATATTCTTATATTTCGAAATTTTGGGGCTTTCACTTTTGCGAAAAGTGGATGTTCAGGACCTCGAATGGTTTGGAACACTCCATCTCGAAAGAAATGATATTTGAAATTCCTGAAATTGTCGAAATTTTGGGGCTTTGTCCCCAGAGGGGGAGGGGTGATTTTGAGGACCCTGAATGGCTGGGAAACAATAAAAATCGAAAGAATGATATTTGAAATTTTTTAATTTTTGGGGTTTTGACCCATGAGGGGGGGGGGGTGATGTTGAGGACCCCGAATGGCTCGTAAACACTCAAAATCGAAAAAGAATAGGTTTTTGGAAATTTTGGGAATTTTTTTTTAATTATTAGGTCTTTGACTCCTTGTGGGGGGAGGGTAGTTTGAGGACCCCGAATGGCTCGGAAACACTCCAAATAGTAAAAAAAGTATTCTTAAATTTAAGAAATTTTTCGAAATTTTGGGGTTTTGCATTCCCCAATCCCCTTACCACAAATTTGTTGGAGAACACGTCTTTGGGTAAACGTTCCGCCATCCCCCGGACACTTTAGTTAGTAATGACTTAATTTTAATACAATTTCCTCCAATTTTTCGAAATTTTGTGGCTTTCACTTTTGAGAAAAGGGAGTGTTGGGGGGGGGGGGACGTTCAGGACCTCGAATGTTTCGGAACACTCCATCTCGAAAGAATATATATTTGAAATTCATAAAATTATCGAAATTTTGGGGGTTTTTTCCCAGAGGGGGGCGGGGGTTCTAGGACCCAGAATGGCTCGAAAACGCTTAAAATCGAAAGAGAAAATTTTTTTAAAAATTTTAAACTTTCGAAATTTTGGGGCTTTAACCACCTGGGGGGGGGGGGGGGGGAGGGGGTGATATTGAGGACCCCGAATGGCTCGGAAACACTCCAAATCGAAAGAGATATAAAGGAAAACTTATTACCTACGTATGAATAATTTTCTAAATAAATTAATAAATAACTCTATGTTTAAGAATTTACGTACATACATAATATTAAACTTCAAACTATTTACACCAAAAAAAACTAAGGATGTTTGTGAAACTATTTTTTATTTGTCATAATGTTTAAAACATTTGTAGGATTTGTTGATATGTAAAACTGTGGTGGCCATATTCCGCTTATCCAAAGGAGTATAGAAATTAATAGAGATATCACTCCCTGTACACACCACAAATCTTTGAATTAAGTAAAAAAAACATAGTCCAAAATGAAACAAAAAGTATAAATAACAACTAATTAGTCAAAAAAATTTATTCAACTGGAATGACAATGTTAACATCCACCTGAAATTTAATAGAAGTAGGTAGGTAAGAATATATATATATATATATATAAGAAAATAAATGAAATTAAAACATACATAAATAAAATTATCTCACACTCAACCAAACATAATGTTTAATATGAAATAAAGGAAGATGGCTATTACACGTAACTATTCTAATTAATAAAAAAAATCGACCTACCTGAAATAGTAAAATTCAAATTTTTCAACAATATATTACATAATTGATAAATATTTCTGGTCTTCGGTCTCAGTAGCCCTAAGACTCTTGACGCTCAGCAGATTAATTATAAACACTAAACCAAACTCCTTGCAAATAAGTTATAAGTAGGTACTGTAAAAAAAAATAATTTAAATTGTAATATACAAAAACGGTATTGAAAATTGAAACAAATATGGCGACACTACAAACTGTCAAGATATTTATTTTTTTCTTACTCTCTACTTAGTTCCTTACAATAGCAAAACGTAACGTAATGGCTTGAAAGCTATTGCTCGGCAGACATAGAGGAATGACACTTGTTTGTATATCTATGACACACGTTACATAAAATTAAGTTATATTTTTTTAACCCGTTTAAAATTTTTTTTTTAGACAAAAGATAGCCTATGTCCATCCCCAGGATATAATCTATCTCCTTGTCAAATTTCATTACGATCCGTTCAGCCGTTCAGCCGGGAAAAGGTAACAAACAGACAGACAGACAGACAGAGTTACTTTCGCATTTATAATATTAGTAAGGATTTCCAAACCTTGATTTCAATCTTTGTGAGTGCGTCTGAGCATAGCAGTGGAGATTTATTGATGCGTTTATTTTTAAATGTTGTTCATTATTTTTTAACTTTTAATTTTTTGTTGCGATGTTGTAATGGGTTGGATAAATTTAGTTAAGTAATTTAGTAAGTTTATTTAAAATGACCTTTCTGTCCAATCTTATTCGATATAATCTCTTGTACAATTTTTTTTTCAAGTTAACCGTATTGGCAGTTACATCTAGTTCTAACAGTTAGCTATAATGGAAGGTTAAACGCCCCACACGTCATAATATTGAAATAAATAAAATAATCACTAAATACAAATTATCAGTTGCCATAACTATTATTGTCCATGAACTGTTTTATTATTTTTTTGTTCTTTTTATTGTTCTCGAAGTGGCATCAACCAATTAGTAATACTTTTTTTTTAATTATTTAAATATTCCACACAACCCTTGCTTGGAAAGCAAAAGTAAAATGTTCTTCACAGAACTGTGACTCTCTAGCATTTAGGGACTTCAAAAATTCTCGAAGTCTGTGACATGTAGAACAGACTCCACAAAACTCTACATAACTCGGGAAAATGCCACCTGCTCCTCGGCTTCTGACTCGTGAGACCTGTTTAGTGGGTTGATTGTGATTCAGTACTTCTTTTGGTGACAATATTTTATAGAGTTCTTCAGATGAACTGTGCTCCATTCACAGAAGCAGCAAGAAAGGAAAGAAGAAAAAAAGTGTTTCGGATTCTAGAGTATCAGTAAACTAACCCGAGTTTATTTTTTTTTTCTGTCTACTGATGGTTGTTTTATACATTGACTAGATAAACAAGTTCAGTTTTGTCTCATCGTTGACAACGAAACACTTGTGCCATTTGTGTTTGTTACCAATGTGTAAAGACCGGAAATATTTTTGCGGATTCATTGCGTGTCCTGCGTGCTGAATAATTCCATCTCCAGTTCGATGAAGAAGCGCGCTCTTGTACGTCCTTCATGGTGGGGCCCTGGAAGGGCGCAACCCTAGACCTCCCCGTCCCCTTCTCCCTCTCAGGCCTATGGGGTGACATCCGCCCCGACCACACCAGGAGGGGGCGATCAAGGGCGGGAAATGCAATACCGAATTTCGGCTTCGGTGATCGACGACAAAACGGCCCTTCTCTCTTCGCGTGTTCAATCCTGGGATGGGTTGGTAAGGGAGATGCAACCCTTTTTTCCTCCATTTATTTTCGTCTGTTCATCCCTAACCACCCTATCACGGTTTCTTTAAACTTTATTTTCAAAATTCTGTGTATTTAAAAGAATTATACCCACAACTCTCAAATTCCACACAAACTTCCGCACACTCCCTAATAAAAAAAACACATTTTCTAGCATTCAATCATCTTTTTCTAACCCTACGTTGTTATTTTCACAACTCGCTATAATAATGTAAGATCCATTCGGTTATATGTGATTTAATGTCTGTCATTGGCCTCTAGTCCTCCAAATCTTGTCAAATAATCCGTTACTCTAATAGCATCATCCCAGTGTACAAATATATTAATAATTATATGCTGCCATCAAAATTTAACCCCTTAGATTATAGGTCCTAATGTATAACACTTAGTGACTGGAAATAATTGCGTCTGCAATGCCGTATATGATAAACTACACAATATTCTACTTAATCAAATATCACCTGTTCATTGTCTACTGGCTTGTGAGACGTCTTCACTAATCAGTCACTGATTGGACACTTCTGTACGTGAGGATTTATTGATCCACAGAACTATATACATACACAAAAATATACATATTCACAGAAAACATAAACTGTGTACTAATAGCAGATGCAGCACAATGATATCAGAATTTCAATTGCTAGCTTCTAGCGAAACGAATCCGCGAATTCTTTCCTGGTTCTAGACATAGGTATTCTAAGATTCGATACTTCTCTGATCGAGGTTTTTAAGTCGTCTAAGAATCCTCCCCGTGAACTGTGAGTAGAGGCCCCAGTAATTTAGCGGACGCAGTAAGACTGCAAACTAACATACCTTATCATTGTTTTGATGATAGGTAAACAATTGTTCCTCCTCTACGGCTGTTGACCAATCAGCTACCAGCCGGCATTAGAGGTGCCGAATCACATCGACCTACTCAGAAGAAAGAGAGGGTTTACATAAGAAACCAGTTAATAAGGAAGCTCACGGGTATACAGTATACATATAACTGTGAATTTTAGTCTGACACTAAATACAGCCGTGAAATATCGGAGTGTCTAACTTTGAGCCAATGGCAGAATCAACACAGCGGTATAGGCCAATACTACTGGTCGATGTGTGTTAAGTTTCTGGTGTTGAGTTGTGTCTGC
This sequence comes from Bacillus rossius redtenbacheri, assembly GCF_032445375.1. Taxonomy (NCBI): domain Eukaryota; kingdom Metazoa; phylum Arthropoda; class Insecta; order Phasmatodea; family Bacillidae; genus Bacillus; species Bacillus rossius. Next base: position 30,437,127 of record NC_086340.1, on the reverse strand, counting down.
GGCTGCACTGTTGGGAATTACATTAAATTTCAGGAATTTTCAACGAATAATTAAACTGGAATGGAGACTGGACATTTTCGCGTGTTCAGTTAAGACCAGGATCTACTCGGGAATCTTCTCCACATTCGAACAAATGTCACCTGTTCATTGGCTGGCGAATTGTGAGACGTCTTCAACTGATTAGTCTCTGATTCGACATTTCTCTGGGTGAGGATTCCTGTTCAGTAGGGACTGGAAAAATTCGCGGTTTCAGTTACCTCTAGGATAGACTCCACAATCTTCTATGCATTCTGCAAAATTATACTTGCTCGTAACCCCGGATAACTGTATCTTCTTCGAAACTACTCACCCGGGTTACGACTTTCAAGCTCTGTGTTACGTAAACCCACACGGTAAGAAATTTTTTCTGATACTGCCTCAACAAGTTCTTGAAAGTTTTGTCAATATAAAAAGATTATTATTTTTGAATCATGTTCAAAGTAAGTGAACTCAACACCCATAAACATACGAAGATAACAATAAGTCAAAGAAAATCCCTGCATAATTCGTAGGGATACGGAAATTTAGCGCATTCACTTAGTCGAATGTTAGAATGCGAACCTTCACACTCTGGCAATGTGTTCATGATTGGACTGCATTAATTTGAACACGCCCCTATGCAACCTTGAACCAACGATGCCCAGCTAGGAGAGAAGTATGCGAATCAGGTAGTCCCAATTAAAAAGGATTAAAAATTGTATCGCTAAGAAATTAACCAATGGTAAAGCAAGCTTGGGTTAAGCACACCTATGACTTTCGATTCTATCCTGAGGCCAGACGAATCCGCGAAATTTCCAGCTCTATAATTATTTTTAGGTCCATGTATATTTCACGAAAAGATTCCGAGATTAGTTATAAGTTAAAACACTGTAGCATCGTCTGTGTTTCGTGATTGGGTGAATTTCTTTCATGCGCATGTCGATTGTTACAACACCAAACACAGTAATTCAGTGGGGAAGCAAACGCGTCCTGAGTGGCTCGATCAAACAAGGCAACAAATTCTCTCGCAGACGGCCGCCAATCACAAAGGAGAAACCACTGGTGCGGGTCAAACTTGTTGCAGTCTAATAGGCGTTCAGATTTGTTCGCGAAAAATGGCTGCCCCTAATTAATTTGTTAAGAAGCGATCTTGGAAATTGAAGGTGTGAATTTCTAACGCTGCGTGGTGTTGTGGTGTTTGGGCTGCTCGGCGACCCCATTGTTCCGCGGCGCTGGAATGCCATCCTGGAAGCCCGCCAGCAGCCCGCGCCGCGCCCTGACGGCTCGCGGGCTGCAGGGGACAGGGGTTCCGTCCGCCAACACCTAGACTCCCGCAAACATTATGTAGTTGTGTGTTCACTAGCTGCCCGGGCAGGGCCGGATTTAGAGGTCTGGAGGCCTCGGGGCAACAGAGGAGTGGAGACCCCCTGGCTCCAAATTATTTTACAAATAAAATGAACAATTTTTTCCAGTCGAGTTTTCCAATAAATAATTCATTGTGTAATCAAGTAGATTCTCTTAGTATTTAAAAAACATATACATAAATATAATCGGAGACAAGAATTATATGAAATTAAATTTTAGTGTTAATGAACGGAACCTTCCGAGCTTTTTTCGCCGAAAAATCGTTGATGATTTCGCTGAAATCCAATTCCCGGAGTAAATCGCTTTCAATGCTCGAGGAGTTTTGTGGCGATCACTCATGATTCCGCTATAAAAGAAATGTTAAGAAAACATAAACATGCGCCTGAAAAAGCCCTTAACCAACAGGAAAATAGTCGTGTAGGTGATAGTCGAGGAAAAGAAAATATTAGCAGAAACACAAAAAAGAGTTACGAGCAGTGCACATGGAAGTCGAAACGAATATAGAAGCTGTTAGCTATGTATTGAAATCTGTCCAGTTATGTGCATGTACTCAAAAAATAAGAGACATGAACAGAAGTTAACTGAGGAAAATTATTTCAAAATTACATTAGCAAACGTTACTTTACCTATTAAATATTAACATGTGATCATGATATTGCAGTTGCCTCAATGATTATATAATTAATTCACGCAGAACCAAACAAACGCATGATAAACAATAAATCATAATCTCTCCGTAACAGTTTTTTATGTTCTTGTCCTCTGCATATATTTCATATATGTTATTATATATTTTATGTTAAGGGGGGGGGGGACACGTTTTCGTAATTTCAAAATGAAATACGACATTCGGTTTATATTGTAGATTACAAGATAACGATAAAAATACTCACGTTCGTAAAAATTCGAAAGGATTTACATTTGTTGCACAATGTTAGTAAGTTCGTAGCTTCTCAGACGCACGAGAATGTATCAAATTCCGGGATTCCCTGCTACAAGCACGCCACTCAGCGGACACTTGTCAACGCTACGACGGACGTACAGACAAAAAACGGGGGAAACAGGTACCGTCGTATCTCGTATCAACACGCAAATACGGGGAATAGGCTGAATATGCATTCCGATATTTTACTGATTGCCTGATTGGAGTGAACAAATAGAGATAAATTATTTCTGTTAATATTTAACAATAATATAATCATGTATGTACAAAGTACTGTAGGTAAAGGTAAAACAGCGAAAAAAGAATATCAAAGGAAAATATGTTTACTAGTGTTTACTTGTCGGAATTTGAAAGATTTTTTTTTCCAAAGTCTCTATTGTGGGGGCCCTCCGTTTGTGGAGGCCCCGGGGCTTTCGTCCCGGTTGCCCTCCCCTAAATCCGGCCCTGCGCCCGGGCTAAACATGCCGTAGTATGAAGAACATCACTGCCGGAAACTTGGCCGTATTTTGACTTACCTGTTCTGTACTTCGTTATAAACAAGGTAAACACACAAAAGGACAAACGAAGATGTTCTTACTGTAGAAAATTATTTTTTTGATTCGTGTTCAAAGAAAGTGAAGTAGTGTCCGTAAATTCCCGAAGAGAGCCGTAAATTTGCGATCATCCCTGGATTTTGATGTATGATTTGTTTTTACTAGTATAAATTAAACTGTTATAATATTTAGTGAGTATCTTGTAAGAAAATTTGAGGCGAAACCTAAAATGCAAGAGTGCTATTGGGTTAAATACACAACATGAGCCTTCGAATAATAGCAATGAAAAGAAAATAGCATTATCACAAATATTTGCTAAATGTTCATAAACAAGAATTACACCTTAAAAACTCTAGTCAATAACAATTTCACATATTTCTTTTAATTGAGTGTGGCCATACATCTGCAGCAATTACTAGACGCACACCGAGAAAAACCAACATACCTAATTGTCAAAATGCACATTCACAGAGTAGAAGTTTGCAAAATTTCTGGTGGTTTTTTCTCAGTGTGCTTCTTGTTGTTTTTGAGTCATAAATTCTCCGTGGATATTTTTGATCTATATGACTTTTCAGATGTTTTGAGAGATTTTTGTCGTGAATTCATGTTACCGAATCAAATTTTTTTAATATTTTAATCAGGTGGAACTCAAACAGTAAGGTCCATTGTTCAATAGATAACCATGCTAAGTAAACCTGAGAAACACTATCGTGCAAGATGATTTCCTTTCCCCTTGAGGTCTAGCCAAGTCCCACTTATCTTTGGGCCGGGAGAGAGCGTCACGCATCGCACATGTAACAGCGACTGCCTTTACAACACAACGAATTATGAATGTCTGATACTTGTATTATTATTATACAAGTTGACTTATGCTAGGTATATTCAGAATTTTTTTTTAAGCTCGAACACTGGGTCATTACATGATGCGAATTCTGTTGGTGAAAAGTAGAACTACTTGGCCATGGACCTTTCAATATGGAAAAATTAACTATCGCTGATGAATGATTGAAACTCCTATTTAACAATTTGGTTTTAGTATTAAACTTGCAGTATGCATCTGGCATACGTCGCGGAGGCTAATATGGTTTTACGGGTCGGTCGATGCCTGCAGTGTTATCAAACGGCCACCGTTGTAGTTACTGTGGCAAGAAGTGTTATGACAGAACCGAGGGTATTTTGGGACCATTTATTTGCAGCCAGCGCCAGAAATCTTTTGGTTGAAGGAAATTCCTTGAACAAACATTGCGAGATCTGCACAACCAAGCTGAAAAACGATAAGAGGATGGGTCTACAACATCAAGGAAGAGGAATGAAGGCAAATTATTAGACGAACATTATGCTCTCGAAGAAAGTAAAAATGTTGAATCTACCAACAATATAGAATCATCTGAAGTGTACAAGATCGAATAATATGATGAAGTTCTGAGACAAAACGATGTAAATGACACATTAAAATAAATAGAAGGCATACTGATCATATGGATATGATAATGATGATCGTTGATTATGACATTTAAAAGCCTGTTACTATGGGGGCCCGCTTACTCTTGTGAAAAATTTTAACTGCGAAACAAGAGTAATTCCCCCCCCCCCCCCCCCCCCTTCCCACCGAAATTCTGGAATGCTATAGATTTTCACCTAATTAACTCCATCTCACTTCTTGCTTCTTGTTTTTTTTTCAGTTTTGTATGTTATTTATTGAATTTGAAGAATGCCTTACAATTTTATTGCTGTTTTGTAAAATACGATTCATGAAGCCGCTGATAGAAACGTAATGAAGTTTGGACGTTGAATAATCATTAAATTAATGTTGTATTTTTCCCCAAGTGCTTTGACCAGAACTCGCTTCCCATTGGTTGTGCCGGCCTTCATTAAAATGGTTTTTGCCTTTGAAACGCACCTGATTTAATACGCGATTAAGACTTTTAGGGCCGGACGAACGCGGCTTCGCACTCCAGTCTCGTAGTTCGCGGATGTTTTTTTGAATCCGTTAATGTCAGTTTAGTGTCTCGACACGCAGGCAGCGCTGGCTGTTCGATGGACCCAGGGAGAAGGCCTGATACCTTGTGCCAAATCAAACTCCTACGTTCCTAAATTTTAATTTGGCATGGTTCCTGGCAGGCGAATTCTCTTTATGCCGTTTTTATTTACGTTACGCCACATAAATTAGTTGGGCTGGGCTAACAAACTATGCAACGGAGCAACACAAAACCAACGCAATAAAAATCGCATTTGGTTACAAAGTACGCCAGTTTGCAAGACGTCACCAACACTAAAACTTTAAAGTGTATAAATAATATAAATTAAATTTAAACACCTAGATTTTTTAATACTCCATATTTTATCGTTATAATAAAATAAATTGTCAATAATTAAAATTATCCTTGAAGTTAATTAAAGCTATTAAATAAGAACTTGTTTAGTATAAAAAAGCCTTTCAAAAAATTAAATATGGTTATATTATGAATATATTGAAAATCTTGAGAATAAGCATGAAATATTTGAGTTTTGGCGCTAGGCCTTTTCCTTCGTTGGGTTCAGTCTGGTTTTATGGGGGTCGTTTGCTTCGATATTGTTTGTACTGTGTATTGGGAGCGATTTGAGATATACATATTAAGGACATTTGAGTTGCATAACCATGACGATCCTATTTTAACAGATAATTTATATATATATATGTGTGTGTGTATAAACACGTGTGTGTGTGTGTGTATACACACACAGATATTTACACTTGAATGGGGGTTATTGGACCGACAATTCCGACTGCTGGGAAATAAGTTAAAACAAACGCCCGCACGCACACACTAACTCACACAAACACACACATACACACATGCATATAAGATATAACACTAAGCGTGTGGACAATGGTTCACAGAAAAACGTTCTGCAACCACCATAGAACTTGAGTAGTATGGTTTGGTATGTCCGGGCACAGTGTTCAGGGTGTGATTTTGTGGCGGTTTCTGCTGCCTTGGAACCTACATATCCGATGACGTCACGACGGCCATATTGGATGGTCGTGACCTTGACCTTTGACCTTGACCTTTGACATTCAAATTTGACTACAACCGAGTAGCTAGCTGATTGTAGTAAGACCATATCACAAAATAGCGTGAGACCAAGATTGTCTAGATATATAATATATATTATAATAAATTCATCAATATATTACGGGTTTTACAGTTTATACTTATGTGTTTATAAACACAACAGAAAAATATGTTCCTTGGGGGAATGGACAGGCTGAGTCGAATTGTTGTTATCTATTCTCCTACGTTGGCAGGGCTACTTATTATCTACGGCATAATCTCGGGCTTTTCGGTTAAGATCTTAAAGGTTGGCTTCCCTGTCGGCAAGGCCAGAGCTAACCCCGGGGCTCTACCGTCGAGGCAGGTTGGCCCACATTTTCAGCCCCAGATATTCATAACACACGCTGGCCGCGAAACATCCATACTTCACGGTAGATTGTTATTATGGCCTTCGGGATTAAGGCTTCAGGGGAAACAGGTTAAGTGGTAAAAGAGGGAGGGGCAGATAGGCGTATGCTCAAACTGTGTAAACGATTGGCTCACGAAAGGGCTCCGTGGGAGGGGGGCGGGGACCAGAAAAGTTTTCTGGTGGAGGATTCTGGGAAAGGATAAATTCATTGAATCACGGGACAGGAAATAACCGTTTGGGGGCGGCAGGGGGGATGATTTGGAACGAGCCCGTGGCTCCCGCGAGCGATGTGGTGTGGCGTCCCAGGCATGAAAACGTCTCTCCCCCCGCTCTTGTGAAGGTCTGCTCCCTTTCCCCCTCTCCCCCCCTCTCCGATGTCCAGAAACACGCAATTTGCCGCCAGGTAGCCCCGAAGAGGTGTGCCGGAGGTACTGGAGGCGAAGTTTGTCCTGCGACCCGCGTGGAAGCTGGATTCTTGTGATAACACTAGAGATTGTACTGGTACTCACTGCTACGTGTTAACATTAAGACCTAATTTTGATCAATTAAGTGGCATATTTATACGAAAACAGCACATTGGTAGACACGCTGGCAAACAGTCTTTCTCGTGTAAACTATGTTATGTTAAGATCAACCAGCTTGATCAACTGAAGCAGAACTATCTTGTAGACACTGGAGGTAAACCTTTTTTCTTGCACAGTGTGTACTGCAAATTTTAGCAGGCTTGGTGACCTGAAGAGGTAAACTCGTAATCATACTGGAGTAAAATCATTCTCATGCATGTTATGTCCTGCTAAGTTTACCATCGTGGTTCCCTGAAACATCAGACTCGTAAACACACTGGAGGGAAAAAAAAAACATTACTGCTAATTTAGAGTAAGAAAATATACCCAATAACGTCTTTCGTCGATCAGAGCTGGTAAGAAAAGAAATGTTACGGACGGGTACAGAGTTTATTGAAACCGTATAGGCCCGGAAAATTCACGGATTAATTTGGCGTTAGGCTAATATAACTTCTATGTATACTGTATGTAGCCTCATCTCCTCGCCTTCTTCTTCGATGTGAATCGGTCTCTCTACTGCTGACTGGCGCTTTGTCGTATTGTAAACTAACCATCAGCGTTATGAAAAAGTATACACGTTTGCAGTCTACATTGAAAGAGAGAAAAATCCGCGAAATTTCGGGTTTTTTAACCATCACAGTCTTTAGAAACTTTTGCATTTCGTGATATCTAGAGACCGGAAAAAATTCGCGGATTAATTTCACGATAAGCTATAAATCACGTTGTGCTGCCTCTGCCATTGGATCACAGTTCGTCTGGAGGTCTCCGGGCCAATCAGAAACCCTCAGCCATTAGACTGACGAATCACAGGCTACTGTGGCGGTATGTGTGCAGCCAATGACCGTGTGGTATTTGCGTGAGTTTGCAGAGAACTGATGAGTCCAATCTGGAGGTACTGAAACTGCAAAATTTTCCAGTCCGTAGTGATATCGTTTCGTGCCGAGGTAGGTCTCAAAACAATGTAGATCTGTACTGATTTGATTGGTAGAATCTATATTAACTGAGATTTATTATTTTGAAGCAAATTACAAACTTCCTAGCGCAGGTCTTTGTTCTTACTCACACTGCCAAGTTTTATAGGTCCAGAGCCAATAAACAGACACGCCTGATTTTTGCAGGATTGTTGGACCTTTCGCTCGACTTTGATACACTGTGTTGCACAGTTTATTTTGCTATTGTTAGAGACCAGGAAATATCGCGGATTCGTCTAGCCTCAGGGTAGAATTCAAAGTCATATGTGTGCTCAACCCATGTTTACTTTCCTATTGGGTGATCTATTACATTAAATAATTTTTTCGTTTTTAATTGGCACTACCTGATTCGCTAGCTGGACATCGTTAGCGCACGGTTGCAGAGGGGGCTTTTCCAAATTACTACTGTCCAATTATGGACACTGAGTGAGAGTGTGGAGGTTTGCCTTCTAACTTGAGACTGAATGAATGCGCGAAATTTCCGTATCCCTAGCTATTGTCTGCGGTTAGAAAATGGAACAAACAACTCACGCGTCAGTGTCCTTCACGATAGACTTCATAGTCCTCTGTTCACTAAAGTCGATGCAAACCTTTTCGTTGGCTGCTAGATTTAATAGTAAGTAGTTCGTAATTCGACATTTTAATATAACACGTTAGTCATTGACTCAGAGGTTTTCAGCACGAACAGTGGCCCAAAAGAAAACGCAACAATCAATCACAAGTATTTGAATTCTAGCCTTTCTCGGAAGTGAATCCGAAATTTTTTTAACGCTCTAGTGCTTTCCCACACTTGTCTGTGTCGATGCAAATGTGGTGTACTCCTCCACTGAATTCTGAATGTCCTTGAACGCAACCACGCCAAATAGTTATTATTCCACCAACCACATCAAGAGAGACCGGAAAAGTTCGTGGATTCATTTCGCCATAAGCTAGAATCCAAACATGAATGTTTACCTTCGTACGGCTTCAGTGATTGGACCACAGTCAATCTAAAGGACTCGATGCCAATGTAAATCCTTCAAATAAAGAAGTATGGAATCACGAACCTGGTAGTCAACACGTCTCGCAGGTTAGTAGCCAATGAACAGGTGGCATTTGCCCAAGTACGTAGAGGATTGTGGAGTCTATTCTAGAGGTCACTGAAACAGCGAAAAAAAAATTTTCAGTTCTTACATAGCAATAGAGACTATAAAATTTATGTTATTATTTGTGACTGTTTATAATGCTAATTTTTTACACTTAAACGTTCCCTGGTCATTGTATATCACGGTTGGTTTTACACGCCCCGAAGGACTAGAAGCTAATGACAAACTGTTATTTGTTTATTTACTACCGTCTTAATTGGTGGTAAAGTTAGGCGAAACGTCTTTTTTTACACTTAACCAAATTTTCTATTACATCATTAATTAAAATTTCAAAAAATAAGCATAAAATAAATATAATCGGCAATAATATAGAGTTCAGAATCAAGCCTTAACTAAATGTTCAAAGATAAGAGGTAACCATTATAAAATTTAACCAAGAAGCTAATTTAGAGGTGAATAAAAAAAGGGCATAGGCACACATGTGCTGGAAAGTAATTAACGCTCAAAAAAATCCGCGTTTCCAAAGCAAGATGATAAAAAAAATGTTAGCCTTTCAGTACTCGTTAATGATATATAACATCTAACCACAGTAACTAGAAAATTAACGTGTTATTTTGCAAATACACTTATAATACAAACTTGGTTACGAAATTTAACGTAGAATTCTAGGGAACCCCTAAGAAAATATCTGACTGCATCACGTGCGAACCCAATAAACTTGTCAGCATTCAACAAATAAGTGACATTGACTTGATTATCCACACGTTTGTGGAGTTTAACCTAATTCTTACGCTAATTTTACAGGTCTCTACAGAGAAGCCCGAAAATTCCGCTGATTTATTTGGTGTCAGGCTAAAACTCACAGTCCTGTGTATACTCTACCCTCATATGCTTCCATATTGGCTGATTTCTTATGTGATACCTACCCTTCTCCTGAATGGGTCGGTGATATTTGGCCTCTGCTTCTGGCTGGTAGCTGACTGGCCCACAGCCGTAGAGAGTAGTGTCGGAACAGTTATGAACCTATCATCAAGGCAGTGCTGAGGAATTGATGTTTGCTTTCTAACTGATGACCAAAAGAATCAGCGAAAACTCTGAGTCCCCTGTCCTTGCAAAAGTGTTTTGAGAATGGTTTTCGTGGATGTGGCTTCCAATGTATCTATGAATGAAGGGAATGTTGTAAAACCTAGCGAAATTCAAACTGATAACCAGGAACACACGCTGAAAACCAACATAATAATGGCAAAATTATCTTTAGTAAAGTTTACATTTAGTCGATTAATATTATGCATATGTACAAAACATTTAATGATAACCTTACCATATAAGTATATGTTACAAGTGTGCATATACATATGTAGTTGTTAGGATGCGTGCATACATATAAATGTATTTACAGAGCATGATTTAGCCGTACTTCTGTTGGTATTCTCCGTGTGCTCCAGGTTATTCCTGGCTAATCTTCTGTCGGTTTCCTCCTTGTGCTCCAGGTTGCTCCTGGCGTTTCGTTTTTCACTGTTCTAGCTATATCCAAAAACAATTCTAAATCCGACATTCCGTGCTTGTCCGAACCTGCCGAAACTCTTGGGGAAACTTTTCTGGCGGCTTTGGGGACCCCGGGGGTGAGAAAATCTTCCCGCCACAAAACTGACTTGTGTTCCACGTGTTTTTGTGTACAGTTGACCAGCAGTCGACCCTCGTCACACAAACAACAGGAACCCTCTGGGGTCTCTACCCCCCCACCCCCTTGACAGCCTCGCATATTGTCGGTCTAGGGTTGTGGAAAGGGGACACAGGAAGGTCACATTCCGCCTCCCAGCGGGAGCAACTCTAGCCCTTACACCGTCCCCTCTTCGACATTAATTCCTCATTCTTTGAGTCCGTGACTTACGGCTTGCCCTTGTGTTCCCAATGTGCCTGTCTTCGAATGCCCTCGAAGACTAACTCCAGCCCAGGAAAAAAATTAAGGTTTCAACTCGGAAAAAAATTGTCTAATTTTAGCACAGTGGTAGAATCTACTATGCTTAATAACATACCGAAAGTTTACCTCGGTAGACCTTGTGCATATCGCCGAGAAAAGTGCAGTTAAGACGTAGATGAAGGCGACACACAGTAGTCCATTAAAATGTTTCCTATTTACTAAAATTTTAAAGTGAAATCTCAATAAACTTCCCCAAATAATCTAGCAAAGCTAATACACACATTAATTTTGAAAAATGTTCAGAATGTTAATAAAGGTGTGATAAATCGATTGAGTAATTAAATGAGTATTTTTTTAAAATCTTACTCAAGGACATAAAAACCTGATTAAAATTTAAAATAGGGGATCTGACGTAAAAATCACCTTCACAAAAGTTGCTGCATATTTCTTAAGCTATAAAGTGACATATCTGTTAAGAGGCTAGCGTATCTTATTGCATCGCTAGAGCGTTCCAAGCGCAACGGTGTTTTGTGTGCGGTGCTACAGCCGCAAGCGCCGGGTAGACTTTCGCTCCCACGAAATCGAGGTTTTTTTAGCTTCTGGAAAATTTTACTCAAACGTAAATTTAGTAAAATTACATTCAAAAATAAGGATCAAAAAAATTCGCGGGTTCATTGATCCTTAAGATTGACTCTACAGTACTTAACACACTCGGGGAAATGACACCTGTTCATTGGCTGCTGACTCGTGAATCGTCTCAACTAGATTGTCTGTAATTCGGGACTTTCTTGGGTTTTGGGTTTTCCATTGGCGCACAGTTTCCCAGATAAAATATGAATCAGTTTCAGAAGTGGTACGAAGATGTACTTGTTTGGATTTTAGCCAATCGCGAAATGAATTCGTGAATTTTTTCGCTTCATACCAATTGTATCATCGTAAAATCGTATATTTTTAGTCTTAAATTATTTATTTTTAGAGACCCAGAAAATTTCGCGTATGATTTTGGTCACAATTTAGACTACAAACATTGCTTTGATGATAGGTTTACAATTGTTCCGCCATGCTCCTTTTTCGACTGTGGACCAGTCAGCTATCAGCCAGCAGTAGAGAGACCCAGTCACATCGCCCCACTCCGTAGAATGGGAGGATCTACATAAGAAATCAGTTGAGACAAGAAAAATTCGAGGATAGGCTAGTATTGAAACACTGGTACAAATATGATGCGTCTTCTATTGGCTAAAATTTTATGCGGAGTTGCGTGACCAATCGGTAATTCTCACTCAGAGAAGTGACGAATCATATACTAACCCGTGAAGACGTCAGACAAGTCACCAGCCAATGAATGAGTGACATTTGCTAGAATGTGGAGGGAGTTTTTCCTGGAAGTCATTGAAACCGTGATTTCTTCAATTCTCTAGAAATCAGCCGTGAGGGATGCTCATGAGTAAACAGTGTACCTTTCCGGGTCTCTATTTATTTTGAATGACATCACGAATTACGTAAAGGTGAATAGACGTATCGCTTCAACGACGCCACTTTTTCCATTCCCTGCTGATGCTTTTAAGCTCGGCCCTGCCGAAGTCAATGTTGGGACCACGTAAAATAACGAATATATGTCTAAGTTTATAGCCACTGTATATGAAAAATAATAGCCTTCTCTTTGAAGCATTAGTACAAGTTGTAAAGATCTACCGTTTATTAGTCACGTAGGGACTGGAAAAATTTGCTAGTTCAAAGACCTCCAGTATAAACTTCGTAGTCCTCTATACACTTAACGCAAATATCGCGTGTTCATCGGCTGCTTACATGCGTGAACGTATCAACTGAGTAGCTTGCGATTCGTCAGTCTATTGGTTGAGTGTTTCTGAAGAAACGTGAGCCAATCGCATGAGCAGCTCAAAGTTTGAATTCTTGCCTATCGCAACATGAGTCAGGGTTTTGTTTCTGTCTTCAGTTATCAGATGGGCAAACATGGGTATTAAAGTTGAAAACCTTTCTGGGGGAGGAACACAGGACCAGCCTCTTTTCTTTGAACCTTCGCGCCTCCAAAAAGAGTCTTATCAGAAATGTCCTCTTGTCGTAGCTTCATTCCGTGGCCGCGAGTGCTGAGATGCAGTGCAGTGGAGAAGGTTTGGTCGGCCATCCCTGGTGGCGGGTAGGGGAGGGGGTCCCGTCTGTCATCATTAGACCACCGCCGTCGGTGCGCGCGCGGGCATCGAGCATCGAAGCCGGGAGCTCCCCCGCGGCGAGATTTATGAAGGCGCCACCCTCCCCCGCGGACACCCCCTGCGGGTCCGACAGCACCGGCCTGCTGGCGTGCCTTCTTCCACCCTCCTCCTCCTTCCCCCCCCCCCCCTCCTTCTCTTCCGGGAAGCCCGCGGTGTTGCCGGTTCTCCGGCCATAGAGCACCCCACGCGTAGAGACAGGACAATTTCGCAGATTCATTTCGCCATAGTCTAGAATCCGGACACGTTTACCTTCATGCGGATTCAGTGGTCAGGGCACAGTTTATCTGAATTACTCTTGAGCCAATGAAAAAAAAAAACTCAACAAAAAAAAGTATCGAATTGCAAGCACGTCTCACAAATCAGTAGACGATGAAACGGTGGAATGTATTTCAGTACGAAACAGCAAATATATCCAGTGCCCTTCTTCTGACGACAGGTGACCTGCTACTCTATCCTTTCTGGTGTGTGGCCCATTGTACTAGATCACAATTTATGTAACTAAAATTAAGTTATTTTTAATGTTAGTACTAAATTAATTGTCATATTTATTCATAAATTTCAGGAACTTACTGGCAGCAGGGTGGCCTGATTTTCGACAGAAAATCATATTAATATACTGTCCATCTTGTTAAAATTATTTAAAAAGTTATTACTATGGTTTTACTTTGTCTTTGTGAACTTTAGTGCGCGCCTTCCAGCACAGTTGGCAGCATCGTGGTTGTTACACATTTCCGTTCCTTGACTTCCATCGCATTCACAGAAATTGCTCCAACCAAATGATATATGCTGAAAGCTAAGATGTTACAAATTAAAAAAAAAAAAAAAAAGAACTTACGAAGTCATCTGACCAAGTCACCTACGACACGGAGAGGTGAAATGTGGAAGCAGTAAATGAACATTATTTTGATGATATGTAGGGGAATGCAGATTTCGCGTAAAGATTTCGAGACTAGCTGAAAGTTAAAACACTGTAGCATCGTCTGTGTTTCGTGATTGGGTGAGTTTTTTTTTTCAGGTACACGTATTTCTTAACAACACCAATCACGATAATCCAGCCGGAAGCAAATGCATCCTGAGTGGCTCGGTCAAATAAGGCAACGACTTCTCTCGCAGACGGCCGCCAATCACAAGGAAGAAACCACAGGTGTGGGTATACCTTGTTGCAGTCTAATAAGTGTTCAGATCTTTTCGCGAAAAATGCATTCCCCTAATGATATGTTCAGAATTGTTTCTCCACTCCCCTATTCGACTATGGGCCAGTCGCAAGTCAACTACCAGCCAGTAGAAACCAAATCACATCGAGCCACTCAGAAGAAGGGGAGGTTCTGCATGAGAAATCAGCCAATAGGGAAACATATGAGGGTACAGGATACACTGGACTGGGAATTTTCAGCCTGACCCTAAATTAAATCGCGAAATGTCTGGGTTTCTACTAATTACTGCCCAGTTGATACTTCTTACAAGTCAGCAGCCAATAAACGAGTGATATTTGCTGGAGTGTGCAGAGGCCTGTGGAGTATATCGTAGAGGTCACAGAACGAAACAATTTATTCAGTCCTTGGCTACAATCTATACATAGAGACCGAGAAAATTCGCGAATTCATTTCGCGATAGGCTAGGATTGAAAGACTGATACTGATTCCATTATGCTGCGTCTGCTATTGGTTTAAAGTTTTTGCGGAATTTGGTGGATAGATCACGAGCTCTCACCCAGAGACTTGTCGAAAGAGGGACCAACCAGTGATGACGTCTCACAAGTCACCAGCCAATGAACGGATGACATTTTCTCGAATGTGGAGAAAACTTTGGAGTCTATCGTGGAGGTCACTGAACCCGCGAATTTCTAGTCTCTAGCCATACAGCCCTATTCATACTTGAGGAACAGTCGACTAACTGCTCATTAGCTGTCATAACCACGTGGAATGTGGCTTGCTCGGTGACTCTTGGGGCAAGAAAAACTAATGACGTTTCAGTTACCAGACACTTGAAAATTTCTCTAGAATTCACAAGTATATGCGTAATTAATTTCATTGTGTTCATTAACTGTTGCCCATATTTCACCTCTCCGGTGACTTGGTCAGATGACTTCCTAAGCATTTTTTTTTTTTAATTTGTAACATCTTAACTTTCGGCTTTCTTTGGTTGAGGATTCACGATAAGCCCAGATCTCTCCAGATGAAATGTAGCCAATAGCAGAAGGAACCAGCAAGTACAAATATATAATCATTGGAATTCTAGCCAATTGGGAAACTTTAATCCGCGAAACGCTCGAGAGCGCTCTGTCCTGCGGGTGGATGTCAGCAGAACTCTCTTACACCCCCTGCCCCCTACAACACAGGCTAATTAGACCAGGTGGCGTATTTATTAGCGGGACGCCCCATCGCCGGTGACGGCTGGGTCCTCGCCGAGAGGGCTGTAGGCTGTAAAAGAGGTTTTTCGCGTGTCGGCGAGCAGTAAAACGCGGCTTTCCGCCGGCTGGAAGGGTTCGGTGTGGCACTGGTCCACCGGGAAGGGGAGGGGGGGATTAAATTACACGCCGGGCTGTAAAACGGGGCTGGGGTCGCCGTAAGGCCCCAACCCCCCTCGGCTCTCTTCTGCACTCTTGCTGTCATCGCTCGCGAGCTGCTGCTTGTAAGAGACCCTACGCCATTCGCCTCCACCGAGCTTGGCAGAGATAGCCTTTACATTCCTTTAACGTACGCTATAAAAATATGTTACCTTTCATATAGAAATAGTTTGGAAAATCATTACATTTTTTTTTGTAAATGCCCAGATATAATAGAGTACCTAAATTTTACAATAAAATTAACACAAGTAATTGTTTCGTTATGGTGCCCATTTTCAATGAGAGACTTCAAAATATTTTAATTTTTACAAAAAAAAAATCTAAAAATAAAATTAAACGTGGTGTTCGAACGATTCTGATTACCGTATTCTCTAATGCAAACCGAGCCTATATAAAATTTTTAATGCGTTCGTATGCCATTCTTCATATATTTCAAGAAAACGTTATTTTAAATAATTACAAGTTTCTCTTGTAAAATTTGGTTTTTAGTTTCAAATTTTTTTTCCTCTCGTTTTACTAATGGGTAGAGGTTTTGATATTTTCATTCCGAGGCAGGAGAGAAAAACCAATTATACACGTCCAGCAAAATGCACAAGAGCTAACACTGTGTGACTAAGAGATCTGGAAAGAAGTCAGAGAACGAGAGACAAAGAGAGAGAGAGGAGTAAAAAAACGCAGGGTATTAGCTTTCTTGGAAGTGCGATGAAGAGGAACGCAAACGCGCGTTGCGGTGTTGACAAGAGATCGACCCGCCCCCTTTTTAATATGAAAACGGGCTCCGGGCAACAAACGCTTCTGTGTTGACCGGTGAAGTAAGAAAAATTACCCGTCATTCAGCTCGCCTCTCCTGCAACGAGACTCGGGTCTTCGTGGTCAGCGACTGATAGGTCGTAGCCGCCGAATCCGAGTACTACGCGCGTAAGCGTCGGCATTTTAAACGTGACAACGTCTAATAAATCGATGAACGCCGGCTGCACGCACGAAAAAGTGTCCCGTTACGCACATTGTTCCGTTACGCTGTGTTCCGTTACGCTGTCGGCGAGTGCAGTAATAATAGGTTATGTTACAATTGACTAAAAAACTATGGTGATTCATATAATTGATTATATATATTTGATTACAGTTTATTTATATGAAAACTTGTTCATAATTATAATTAAACTTTATAGCTAAACGCCAGTTTTTAAAATTAATTACAAGTCATCTACACGTGAACTGTTTCGTCGACTGTTTATAAAGTGAAGTGAAAAGGTAATGTGGTTTTAATTGCTTATTACAACAATTTCGGCAATAAAGGTTAATTATTCTTGCATCTTAAAAATCTGATTACTAGTATAATTTCAAGTATTTATTCTTTTATTATTAAAATAAAAATGTTTCAATTTTATTCATAAAAGTATGCAATCATTTCATCAATGTTTTGTTATGACGTCACGTTAAACTATCGTCCGTAAACCGACTTTACAGACAACCAATTTTTTTGTTAAGAGTTTTGATCAGGCAAAGAACAGTTCTGAAAGAGATGGATTATAGTTACGTGTTTCGTTAATATTGTAAACTGAAAACAAATAATGTTCGCAGGCTTTCACGGCCATTGTCTGAAGTAGCTGGGCTCCTGGGTTGTAGCCGTAGTCGCGTCCTAGGCGCCTAGGACGCGGCCTTAAACCAGAAGCCAAGCTACTGCTGAAAACTAATGTCAGTTATAGGAAACAATTTTTAAGACCCAACGTGCACACAAACAGTTATTACATTGTATTTTTTTTGTAAATTGAACAGAAATATTCATGTACAATTGCAGATATTTGTACATTTGTACATTTACACCAACACAACTGTATCACTACAAAAAAAAGTGTTCGCAGCAATACTGGGTTCGTATTCTTACCCGGGCATTAATGCTTTGTGTTGTACCAGCATCGTAAATAGTCAAAGTTATTTGTAAACCGTTCCCTGAATAGCTTTCCGGTATTAACTGCGCACATAGTAAGCATGACACAACGAAATAAAGTAAAATTGTTGAATACTTAATTATCTTTTCAATGGTTTTAAAAAATTACGCTTGAATTAAACATCAACTAAAATATAAAAATTTTGCGTAAATTTTCGTAAGAAATTCTCGGTATTATCTCATAAAACATATTTCACATATGAAAAAAAAACGAAGCCATGTGTTGTTGTAATATCTATTTGTAATATTACAAACTATTTCTTGGCTACTGGTTTCCAAAGGAATCTTATAAAATTACAGAAAATGTATTTTGTCTACATTTCAGAGAAAGTATCTCCTGCATTATTTGAGTGAATCTCACATGGTAAAGATAGATTGAAAAATTAATTTTGGACATGATGTAATTACTGGGCTAAATTTGTATATGAATGTATTTTCTGGAGCTGGAACTGAAGCGTGGAGCGGTTCACTGACCGACCGACCTCTGACGTCACGGTGGCCGTTTTGGTGTCAAATTTCCTCAAAATTCCTGGTAATTTTCCTATTTCGAGAGAACAATTCCCGATTCTAGGACAAATTTTCCTATTTTATTCTAGAAAAGTTTCCAAATTTCGAATTTTCCCCAAAGAAGCTTAAAGTCCCCATTGGGACGCCCCGGTATTAATAATTCCTGCATTCTAGCGGACAAAAATTAAACCCATATGATGACAGCGTCCTCTAGCAGACAAAAACAAGATGGTGGACCCAAAATTGTTGCCATGATGTCATACTGACTGATTTAATAGGCCTATCTACCTAGACATTTGTGGTGGGAGGTCAGTCTGCCGGTGGATTCCAAGGAGGAAGGATCCGTTTCATTTTTATTTTTATCTCGTCGGGATCGAACCGCGAACTCCATATCGTAAGTGCGTTTTATTAAAATTTAATAAAATAATTTATTTATTAATATTAAAATTTTTCCCATTAAAATCGCTTAATAACTAAGGATTTTTAAGATGTGAGTCAATTCCCGAAATAGCTGAGGTTCTTCTTATTAAAATTTTATTAATTAAATATTTTATGAATTTTAAAACGGTTCTCGATTTTCTAGCATAAAAATACAGATTTTCAAGATGGCGGCCGTAACGAAAATTTAAACGTTCCAAAATCCAAGATGACGACGGTAATAAAAAGTGCAACGATGACGTTATACGAAATTAATGTAGTGTTCTAGAATCCAAGATGGCGGGCGTAACGAAAAATGGAACGCTCTATAACCCAATATGGTGTGCGTTTTAAGAAAATATTTTGTTTTAAATATTTTTTGAAATTTTTTTGTAAAAAAATTAAATAATTTCACATTTACGTTAAAGGTCTTCGTCAGAGGTCAAGGTCATAATCAAGGATCCCCCCAGAGGCTTATTGGAAGCTTGTACATAGGGAATTTTAAACTTTTGTAGCACAATTCAAATTTCTGAATTTTTCTGGAATAAAAACTTGAAATTTCCCTTAAAAAAAACGGGACTTTTTCTCTCGAAATAGGGAAATATTTAGGAATTATGAGTTATTTTTTAGGAAATTTGACACCAAAATGGCCGCCATGACGTGATACGTCAGTCGGTCGTTGACCCGGTCCACGCTCCATGCTCCAGCTCCGCTCCCAGAAAATGCATTCATTTACTAACTACTATCGTAACTCAAGAAACTGACAAGAAGAGATGAATACGCAAAAACACAAGTACACAATAAAAAATCAGCCGATGTTATAATTTGACTGAATAGACAGCGCAGAGAATTCAGTGGAAGGAATTAGAATAACATCACAGCACAGACGAAGGTCGTGGGCTGACAATGACAAGACTTAAGCAAAAACAAAACAAAACACTGAACACAGACTTAGACTTGCCTTAGACAGCACACCGACAAACAGACGAAACCAACGACGCAACTAAAATATAATCTGGACAGCATAATGATGACAGCACAGACCTTACACTAGACTTCCTAAGACAAAACAGTTTCGACGTTTTGTGAACTTACATCTGCTCCCGTCATCAAGCTTTTGTGTTGACTCATACTTTTTAAAGACATGGAACTGTTGTGAACGATGGTTTAGAATGTTGTATGCAAAAATCATTCTGATGCTGGTTCTAAAATTTGTAATTACTACCTTGTAAACCTACTACAAAACTGTTCTGTTTTAGTTTCTCTGCTCACTTTTCTCAGTGTTGCCAGCAATAAATGGAATTTTTGTGAACGGTAAGGTTTTTTATTTTTTATTTTCTGGGTGGTAATCATACCAGCCCGAAAGTAGTGCTGGCCAAGTATCACATTTCTTACCTTTTTTCTTATAAACTGAACTTCTATACTGGCGCAGTATTTAGTCGCTAGAATAGGTTCCTGTGGCATATATTTGGTAATCTTGTGTGCACCAGGGCTCTTGTTATGTTTACTGTCTGTACATTATAGTGGCTACTGACACATGGGCCTACAATAGAAGCCGTAAGTGGCGGGGCTTCTCACGCAGAAACATACTGTTTCCACTGATATTTTACACATTTTTTTCATAACTCCGCGGGAGGGGAGAGGAAGTTTCCATCCTATCCCCCCCTCCTCTTCATCCGTTACTACTAGGCACAAATACAGTGTTCAGAACTTCAGAAGAAAATCACGTGATTTGGAAACTCTCCAAGATATCAGATTGGTGTCTTTTACGAAGAGCATTTCGTTTTTAAACTGTATTTTTATAAGAGTGGAAAGGGCTAATATGCGTGTTTTCAGGATAATTTATAGACATGAAACTAGCGGGAATGATTTTTGACAGCACCCTCAAGAGCCTTCCATTACACCTTTATCTTCATTGCTCCACCATCTAATGTTATGGTTACCGTATAAATTTCATAGTTGTCCTATGCACGACGAGAGAATACTCCGCGCCAGTTCAGAGCCCTGCGCTTGGAGGAGATAGAGTGCTAGAAGCACCAGCGAGCGTCGCACTTATCACCTCTCCTCACACAAATACACCCCTGACATGCCAAGGGTGGGACATTCGTGACCCCTAGCAACCCTCTCTCGGCCACGCCACTGCCTCTCACGGAATGTTGCCCCGGGGACACGAATGACTTCTAGGTCTGCAGAAAGGATAGAAACTAGTTTCTCCACATTCCGCCAGCCTTTTACAAAACACAAAAGATTCCTCTCCCCGACGATGTTTTTTCTCTCTCTCGCGCGCGCTCACTTCTGTTTCGCTTTGGTTCGCGCCTCGCGTTTCTTTGCAATGCGTCGGACGTGCGTCGTTAAAGGAAACGTCTTTTCTCCTGAGCAGTGGGGAGTGTTTTCTTCTGGAATGAAAACAGTAAATAAAGTCCAGTCGATGGCAAGACCAATTACGGTGGTAATTGGATTGGTAAGTCATTGCAATATACTTTTCTATCCACAGTAGCGGAGAGAACGCTTTACGCTGTTAGAAATTACTGTAATTATTATTTTTCAACCTAAGAAATCCCCCCTCCCCCATTAAACAAAGGACTCTCCTTAATTCCAAAGAAATGTATCATCGTAGAAACTACGCTGGATTCTGTCTTACTTTTTCTGTGTTTGTAAACACAATGAACACGGACGTGGAAAATAGAAGAGTTGTTTTGGTGTAGACTTAAGCTTAAAATGTTTTTTCATATGATTTTGTTCAATACTCCAAGATGATAATTGTGAGTTCATGCTCAAAGTTCGAAATCCCAGTGCTAATATCCCTGGATAATTTGTAATAACTGTTCTACGTAAACATAAAGTGAATGTTTATTAACGTATCAGTGGAGTAGATGCAACAAAACGCAGGTTTTTCTCCATATTTTGCTTATTTACACTTATTTGTACAAGACATATGCCAAAATATTGTTCTTTTTCCAGGAAAAATAATAAACTTTGTGCACATAGAAACTTTTTTCTTTAAATAAATCAGAAAAAATTATACCATTTTATTTACGCCATAACTATAGCTAACTGCAAGATTCGAGCTATTATTTGTCGACAAACAGGAATGAAATGGTTTCTACATTGGAATGACCTTTTGTCATTGGATAGGCATACGCCTGCTGCATATTGGCATCAAGGTATGCAAATTTGGCAAAACCAAATCCTAAATAAATATATAAAAAACAATGATATGTTAAGGTTCCTTTTCTAACTTGCGTTGAAGTCTCCAACAATGGTTCTTGCTGCAGTTGTCGCTGAACCGAGGCGTTTCTCTCGCGGCGTGCTGTACCTTTGTGGGCCTACCGGGGGTCGGGGTACCTGCCTTCCACAATGGGGATTGTTCACAGACTCTCGCCCCTAAGCCAGGGGCTCAGGGGCTTTTGTAGGCGCGGACCGCGGGCTCCCGTGGACACCCCCTCCCACGCCGATCTAGAGGCCTCGTCACACTGTCAAACTTTCCACTGACACAGACCATACTAGAAGATTTAACATTTTAAGTTACCTCAATTTTGAGAACGTATCAAATGGGTAGCCTGTGATTCGTCAATCTATTGGTTGAGTGTTTCTGATAGGCCCAGATTTTGGCCTACATGCATGCATTAAACAGAAAACTTAAAAATATACGAAACGTTTTCCATTAATCTTAATTTTGACATCGAAGCCTTTTCAAAGTCAAGCTTTTGGTAGTGCAGGCAGGTTTCATCAGTGAGGGGCTTCTTGATTCCAGAGGGGCCCGGGTAGGGGAGACCGGGGCTAGTTGGCTACAGGGGTAAGTTGGCACAGTGCTAATAGTTCGAATAATTACCGACAGATAGCATAACGCTCTTGTATGTAGGATCACACAGACCAGGTCCCTAGATCCTGTTGTTTTCCGCCGCGAGTCTTCACTATTACAAACAGGAGACCATTTTCTTTACTTCTACGTTTGGTGAGTAAAAATTTTGTCTTACAAAGACTTGGATATAACTTTTATAATAAATTATATATTTTTAAAACAATATTTGTGTATAACATTATAACGTGCTAGTTTTAAGAAGCAATTACTAAAATAATGTAAATATATTCCAATTCTTTCGTTCACTCAAGTAAGTTTTAAAAGTTGCTGTGGGGCTAGTTGGCACATAGATGGCGGGGCATGTTGGCACATGTGCCAACATGCCCCGGACACTTTCTCGCGATTCTAGATCTTCCAAAACGAAACGCATTGTTATGAGTAAAAGGTATAAGCTAGCACTGGAATGAAATAGCATATTTTTTTGAAATTCAAACCATTACATACATTATTACAAGTAGGAAAGACAACAAAATATTATAGTTTTATTAATTGGATATCATTTTTTATTTTAGGCTTCAACATGCGCACCTACAAAAGAACAAGTAATAGATGCCAGACTTCCCAAGACGTTGTTTTAACAGCAGTAAAGAAAGTTAAACTCGAAGGGAAGTCCATCAGAAGCGTAGCAAAGGATTTTGGAATTCCATTTCGCTCTTTGGCTCGATATTGTAGCAAAGTAACTGAAGAAAAACTTATTGCTCCACAAGATACCCCACCTCTTACAATTGGCTACAAGAAACTGAGACAGGTAAGGGCTTTTTAAAAAAAATGTTATGTTGTCGACCTGAATAAATATATCAATTAGGAATTTAAAGATGCTTAATGGCTTGTGGTTGTTTTTTTCAGGTTTTTACAAACGAACAAGAGAATGAGTTTGCTGATTATTTGAAGAAAGCAGCTGATATTTATTATGGATTGTCACCAAAGGAAGTCAGGAAATTCGCATTTGAATATGCAGTGAGACTTAAGGTAAGGTTTCCTTCTTCTTGGGCTGACTGTGAAATGGCAGGTGCGGATTGGTTTTCTGCATTTTTAAAACGGCATCCTACACTTTCTATAAGAACACCTGAAGCGACCAGTCTTTCAAGGGCTACGTGTTTCAATCGCACTAATGTGAAAGCATTTTTCGACAATTTGAAAGACGTTATGAATAGATTGAAAATTGGGCCTGGAGATGTGTGGAACATGGACGAGACTGGTATCACTACAGTGCAAAGACCAGACAGAGTAGTTGCACGGAAAGGTTTTAAGCAAGTAGGTAAAATTACTTCTGCCGAAAGAGGAACTCTAGTTACTGTAGCTGTTGCAGTATCTGCGACAGGAAATCATGTGCCACCATATTTTGTTTTCCCTCGCGTCAATTTTCGTGAATATTTTCTGAAAGGAGCGCCTACAGGTAGTTCTGGAGATGCAAATGCTACCGGCTGGATGAAGGAAGCAAATTTCGTCAAATTTGCACATCACTTCGTAACAAATGTTAAGTGTTCCAAAGAAAACCCATGTCTGTTGCTACTTGACAATCACGACTCACATCTTTCAATTGAAGCATTGGACTACCTTAAAGATAAGGGGGTCACTGTCCTTTCTTTCCCTCCACACTGCAGCCATAAACTGCAACCATTAGACCGGAGTGTATTTGGCCCTTTAAAGAAATTTGTGAACAGTGCCTGTGATTCTTGGCTGGTGAACCATCCTGGGAAAACAATGACTATTTATGACATACCTGAAGTTGTAAATGCTGCTTTTTCTAGTGCGGTTACGCCGAGAAATATTTTATCTGGTTTCAGAGTAAGTGGGGTATCACCTTTCAACCCTGATGTCTTTAATGATACAGATTATCTTGGTTGTTACGTAACAGACCGCCCAGCACCTGACGAAAATGATGTTGACAGTGGAGAATTGCCTAATTCAGACAACACTGTTCAATGTAGACCAAATGAACCTGTAATCATGGAAGCAGGCCCTTCAAATATGCTGATTGTACAACAAACTGAGGAAGAAGCTGATCAGGAAACGTCAATGGACGTAACGAGCAGGGGCTTACACGAAATCGCATCACAAGATAAGGAAATTGTAGTTGATTCTACGTGCAACATAAGCCCAGAAATGGTGAGACCATTTCCCAAAGCTGGTCCAAGGAAAAATAACCGGGTAAATAATAGGAAAAGGAAGAGTGAAGTGTTGACAGATACTCCAATAAGAAATGAATTAGCTAAAAAGAAATCAGATATTGATAAGAAGAAAGGAGCTAAGAAAAACTTGTTTGGAAGTTCGAAAGATACAGTTCAGAATCCA
Source organism: Bacillus rossius redtenbacheri (assembly GCF_032445375.1). Classification (NCBI taxonomy): domain Eukaryota; kingdom Metazoa; phylum Arthropoda; class Insecta; order Phasmatodea; family Bacillidae; genus Bacillus; species Bacillus rossius. The sequence continues at coordinate 30,412,461 of NC_086340.1, read as the reverse complement.
CGCAAGTCTAAGGTGAAAATGTTATGCAAGAAAAAGAAAAACATATGTGTCAACACAGCAAACAGCAGAGCCAGTAGGGAGGATACATTATGTCTTCTTTGTTTAGGACCATATTCCAAAAGCCGGCCCGGTGAACAGTGGGTGCAGTGCGTCGGTTGCAAAATGTGGGCCCACGAAGATTGTTCGGATAATAGCGTGCAATTTTTGTGCCACAACTGTAAGAAATGTTAGAAGACTTTGGCTCATGTTGGATCAACCAGTTAAAATTTAGTATAAATATTTTCATGATCAGAATTGGCATTCTATTAACATTTTACTGTATGATAGGCTATACAGAGAAAAATACTGTAGGTAAAATTGCTAAGATTTTAAGATTTTGTATTATTAGCATTAAAAAATACGGAAATTGGATATATATATATATATATATATATATATATATATATATATATATGTATACTTATATATATATGCGCGCTAATGTATGTTATATATTTAGCTTAAATAAGCAACACATTCGTAATATTATCTATGATTGTATTTCCATAAATTTGTGATATCTGTTAAAAAAACTTGAAGGCAATCGATAAAATTTAGTAATGAAATAAAATAAAGATACATGCAAAAAAGTAATTAGTTGTAAAATTATTCTATATATCCCTGTATATATGTAGATATATGTAGCCTATACATATAGGCACATATATACACATATATGCTCAATTTTGTAATGTGTGCCAACATGCCCCTACGTGTGTGCCATCTTACCCCGTTCCAGGGGCAAGTTGGCACACAAGCAGTGGGACAGTTCATTATTAAATAAACCATTTTATGACTTTCAAACTGCGATTGTTGTGGCTCAAATATATTGCTGAAATGTAGATACTTGAACTGCCATAAAAAAATTTCACATTAACAACATTGAAAAAATTATATAAATGTTTTATTAAAAAGTGTGCCAACTAGCCCCGGTCTCCCCTACTGCCCGGAGAATCTACCCCAAGATGATGATGATGATAATAATGCTCAGATGCCTTAAAACTGTATTTATAGGAACAGTAATGTCACAGTGCTAGGCAGGAAATAATAAAAAAAAACATGTAACGAGTGCTGCTCCGCAGCCAGGACGCTGACGGCAGGAAAAACGAGGCGCGATCTTTGTTGGAGCTGAACTGCCGGGAGGGGTGTGACAGCGTGTGAGCGCGCGGCAGTCCTGCAGAAGTGCCAACTCCCTCCAAGGGGCGGGACAGACGACGTACAAGCCGACAGGAGGGAGGGAACCTCGCTCCAGGGGCGGTCGTGGAAGGAACACACACAGCGCTCCTGTTGCGAAGTAAAGCGTGAACGGAAATTGACGGAAAAAACAAACAAACAATATTTACGGTGACGGTTAAATGATCAGTTAGGTTAAAACCAATTGAGATAAACAAAATTATATATTAAAAATATGTAGTTATTTTCCGAGTTTTTATATGGTCAAAAACAGTAGATTTTATGTATGAAAAAGTAAATGTTCGTTCAAAATCTAGAAGGCGGCCAGAAACTTCTTATCGGTAACTTACATGGTCGGAATGACTTGGATACTTATTGAATGTGTCTCAAAGAACATCGATTATTGAGGGAGGAAACGTATGAGGCGTTCCAAAATGTACGCGCTTGAAGTAGGTATTAGGAGTTTCTGTTAAGTCATTAATTGTTTTATCTTTTAGCATTAATTAATATTTAGTGAGTACAATTTACAAAATATTTTTTATTCTTTCGGGAGAGAGATTTTATATGAGCTAGAATTTCTGGTCCCAGCACACTGAGGATGAAGAGAATCAATTTATATACAAAACTAGATACTTCGGTTATAAAAAATACAATACACCGTCCGTCAATAAACTATCCCGACTTTGAACGTCTTAATACAGACTGATTAAAATCACTACTATGAAATAAAATCTAGCGCGCGTTGTAAAACGAACGTAGGCGTCAATGTTTACTAGCGCTGATTTTGATTGTTACATTGGGAATATCGTAAACACACTGCATTTTTTTTTTGTTGTAAATGGAACAAATATTAGCGAGAAAAAAATATTTTTTTTTAAATTCAAACATTTACATAAAATAAACTGCACCACTACAAAATAGGGTTCGCAGTAATACTGGGTTCGGATTCTTACCCGGGTATTTATGCTGTGTGTTGTCCCCAGTACCTCCAATAGTTGAAGTTATTAGTTAACCGTTCCCTAACTATCTTTCCAGTATTAACTGCGCACATTATTAAGCGTGATACAATAAAATGAAATCATTGTATTGAAAAATTAATTATCTTTACATCTTTTTTTAAAAAAAATTATGATGTATGAAACTTCAATAACATACATAATCTTTCGTAAGAAATACTGAGTATTATGTTGAAAAAAGTATTTCATAAATGCAAAATATAACGATAACCTTGTGTTATACAAATTTACAATAAATTTAGTTAGCAATACAAATCGTTTCTTGGCAAACGGGTTTCTTTTGTGAAAGTGCAGAACTATTTTTTTTTCTTCTGTGTAGTCCACGGCTCCGGAGGAATGATTGCGCGAAGACACGAACGAATGCCCTGGGTCGTCGGCCGAGCCAGATGGAACCCTCGCCGAGATTTACAAGTTCCGTGCTGTTTGCTCCCCCCACCCCCTGAATACTCGTACTTCGCATCATCATCGCCGTGGAGAGAACCTCATAACGCCCGGCTCTCTTCTTCTTCTTCCTCTTCGGGGCTTTTACAATCTTGCTTTATTGAGCTTGCACCGGTGTGGGGAGGCTCTGGAAGCTCAGGGCTGGTTGTGGTTTGGGAGGGGGGGGGGGGAAGGGCGTAGAGAGAACCTCGCCGAGTCGGCGCCGCCCGCCATTGTTTACTCGCGAGGAACGACCCTCCGACAAGCCCGGCCGTGTTGACGCGGCGTGCGCGAGTGTCCTCGCCGTCAACAAAGGTGAAGGTTGAGGTAGGGTTCGTTGTCGCCCACCCGGGCACACGTGCGATGTGCAAAACTTCACTAGAAACCACGCCTACAGATAAACCGAGTGCCGTCTGTTTAATAAAACCTTTTCAGAATTCGGTGACGGCAGAGTGGTAGTTCTTTTTACGTATTTAGTTTCTAAACCTGTGTTTCCAGAATACTTTTCAGACATTAAACGCCCGGTAAAGACTCTTGAAAGTGCTTAAGGGCCTTGCATTATACCTTTATCTGCAGTTTTCCGCTATAGAATGTTACTAGTTGAAGTACCCGTCGTTGCCCGGGCTAAAAACATCTTAATATAAGGAACATCACTACCGAGTTTCAAGTCTGTCCAACATACACTTTAAAAAAAAAAACAGTGAAATTTTAAATTTCAAAGTCCCATTGATTGCACAATCTCGGTGTAAGGCTACGCATCAGCAAAACCGGAACGCCACATCAGCTGCTTTTTTGTGGGGAGACAGGTAAACCCTTGTAAAAAACATGACGGACGCACCAAACGATAGCGCGTTACAAATTTAAGGCAACGCCATCTATTGACGAAGGTGGCGGATATAAAGAAATGTTCCAAACTCACTGTTTGTGTGTCTATGACCTACCTCCTATGATTTTGTATTATAAAACTGAATTTACATATTTTTTTTTTACTCCCTTAACGGTGGAACTTCCCTTAACGGTATATAACTATCTATATGCCAAAAAATCATGTCGATTCCTTGCTGCGTGAAAGAAGGACAAACAGACGAACACATTTTCGCATTTATAATGCTAGTAGGGATGGTTACCGCTCAAATGTAATAGTTAGAGACTGGAAAAATTCGCGCTTTGGATGACCTCTAGGATAGACTCCACAATCCCCTACACACTGAGGCAAATGCCACCTGCTCATTGGCTATTGACTCGTGACACCTGTCAACTGGGACGCTTGCGATTCGATACTTTTTTGGTTGAAGGTTTTCCATCGGCTCAAAGTCCTTCAGATAAACTGTGAGCCAATCAGAGAAGCAATATAAAGGTACATTTGTTTGGATTATAGCATATCGTGAAATGAATCCGCGAATTTTTCCGGTCTCTAGTAATAGTTGTTCCGTGCGCGACGAGAAAATATCGCGCCAGTTGAGAGCCTAGCGCTTAGAGGCGACACCGCGCTAGAAACGCCATCAGAAGTCGCACTTGTCAACCAGGCGGGCCCCGTGCAGAAGCGCCCCCAGCCACTACTGCCCGCCACGGGCGGACCCGAGGGTGGAGCGCCAGAGCACGGCATCGCGAGACCCCGCTCCCATTACGATCCTTTCGACTGCAGCTTTTCTTGACGTGACAATGTCTAATAAATCGATGAACGCCGGCTGCACGCACGAAAAAGTGTCCCGTTACACACATTGTCCCGTTATTCTGTGTCCCGTTACGCTCATTGTACGCTTGCGCCGCATCCATCTCTCTTCCACTCGATTGGAACAACCATGGATTTGACTTTTTCGAGGCACATTAAACTTGAAACACTCCCATTCGTTTCCTACTTTTACTATCATCGTCCTATCCTTAACAGAATAACACAGATTGGAAGAAGTCAAAAGTTATAGCTATAATAATCTCTTCGTTAAAGTAATAAACATATTTGAATTAATGAGTGCAAATAAAAGTAAATTTATCAATTAAATTGTAGATTTCATTTCACTCCTTCTTTGTATCCATACAAAATAGTGATAATTCAATAAAAATGATTCAATTTTATTAAAAAGTATGCAATCATTTCATCAATGTTTTGTTATGACGTTGTCACTTTAAACTATCGTCCGTAAACCGAATTTACAGACAACCAACTTTTTTAAGGTGTGTTTATTTTTGCTGGTTCAACTGCGAAGCTGTTTTCGAATATAAAATATAGATTGGTGTGTGGCCACAGGGATCAGAAAAATGAGCGCATTCACTTCGCGATAGACGAGAATTCAAAAATTCTTATCTTTTTTCTGCTTCAGTGATTCGACCACAGTTTATCTGGAGGACTTTTGAGCCGTTGAAAAACCTTAAACACAAGAAGTATGGAATCGCAGGCGACGTTGTCAACACATTCCACACATCAGTAGGCAATGAGCAGGAGGCATTTGTCCGAGAGCATAGATATTTGTGGAGTCTATCTCAGAAGTATTTGAAACCGTGAATTGTCCAATTCACTAGCCATAATTAGTATTATAAATATTTGTGAAATAATTTAAAATGGTATGATTTAATTTCGTAGGGAAATTGTTATTGGAATAATTTGTTATTTGATTTACCTGTGCACCTGCCCAGTGCTGCAACGTCACGAGGAATTTATTTTTAGGTGTGAATTTAATGTTTATGAGAATTTAGATTTGATTTTGTTCAGTTTAGCGTTTGGGAACTAAACTGTTGTCGAATTTGATCCCAAACCCGCCTGCCTTGCCGGAATCCCGGCTTGTAGCGCACTATTTTTGACATAGTTTCGCGCGAGAATCGCTGCCTGAGCGAGGGGAAAGAGGAGGGGAGGGAACCCCCCCGGACACCAGCCAACTGGTAGTTAACCGCAATCAGCGAATCAGCGCTCCCTGGTTTGAAACTGAGCTACAGCATAATCGCGATGCCCTGGCGGGCGAACCCAAGCCAGACGGCAACTAACTCTCTTGTCATGTCCGCCGCGCACGGGACGTATTGCCAGGAACTGCGACGGAAAATTCCACCGAAAGTTTAAACTGCACTGTAATTAATTTTATTTTTGTAAATGGCACAGAAATATTCGTGTAAACTTACAGTTGTAAATTTACATGAACAAAACTATATCGCTACAAAATAGTGTCCGTAGTAATACAGGGTTGTGTTGTCCTCCGGTGGTGCGCCGTTCCCTGTATAGCTTTCCAGAACTGACTGCGCACCTAATAAGTATGGTACAAAAAAATGAAGTCAAGTTATACTGAATATTCAATTATCTTTCTAATGGTTTTTAAAAAAGTATGCTTGAATGATAAATAAATTAAAATACAAAATTTTGCGCCGTTTTTCGTAAGAAACACTCAAGTGTTATCTCGAAAAACGTACTTAATATTTGCAAAAATAACTATAGTCATGTGTTGAATAAAGTTACAATTTCTTTCTTGTAGTATTACAAACTATTTCTTGGCAACTAAGGCACTAGGCCGAAAACTTGAAAATTTATCTCGCTGGGAATATGATTTGAAACTCTAGCAACAGGCAGTAGGCCGAAAGTCGTTTCCCCGAAATATCGGTAAAATGACTTTCGTTTTAGTGCGTGCTACCCGTTCATTCCTTCTGCTTGTTTGTAAACACGTTCAGGTTCGTAAGTTCGTGCTAAGAGAACTATAGACAAACCATCAACGCGAAGGAGATATACTTTATGTGCATCAAGTCCAGTTCGCTACGCAACAATTTTGGCCCAATGAGGCCTGAGGAACATTAGGTATCAATAAGGTAGACTCAAAGTTTTCTTAATTTTAACAAACAATGTCTTGGCTCTAATGGTAATAAATAGTACCTATATAATTTTGCAAAATTCCAAAAGTTCTAGAATTGTGTGGTACATTAAAAACTGTGCTTTTTTAACTGAATGGTGTCTCAATTAGTTATTAATTTATTTTATATTTGAGAGGGGCCTATGTTATTCTTGGCCGTTAGGGCACAGGCTTGCTCGCGCCGCCAGTAGACACTAGGACAGAGGCTTGCTCGCGCCGCCAGTAGTTGGCAGGTCGCAGGCTTGCTCGCGCCACCAGTAGCCGCCGGGGCGCAGGCGTGCCAGCGCCGCCAGTAGCCGCGGCTCTCAAATTAAACGAGTGTTGGGTCTGTGGAAAAGCGGCGGCTGGCCGTGTTGCGGCCGAGTCACGCGATGCCTTGCGCCGGTCCAGGGAGAGAGACAGTTAGGAAGAAAGAAAAAATAGAGAAACGGAAAGCGTTGCCTTGGTCCTCAGACCGCACTTCATCATCTTGCCCTATACGCATCCCGCAATCACCTCAGTGCGCATAGTGCCGTGCGGAAGCTGTTCCGTTTTCCTTCGCACGATGCGCTTCGCTATTAGATGTGAACTATTTATATAATAGTCCTTTATATAATAATCCTATAAAATAATTCCTTATATAATAATCTTTATACAATGTATCGTAATAATCCCCCCGGAATTTTAATTTATAAATATTTTAAAATAATTAAATTATTGATCCTAATTATTGGCATTGCAATAATACTTGTGTGTATAGAGCGGAGCTGCGAGATTCGTGTTTTTTCTTCTTCTTCTGGTGACGGGTTAAAATTCACAAATGCAAGGACACTCAAGTGGAATTCATGTGTTCAGTGGCTGCTGCCACATTTGATCTTCTCTCCTGGCCTCACATGATTCGGTGATATGAGTTTTTTTCTAGTCTTCGAAAGAATTTCAAATAACTTGTCCTTCAATGACACGCGTCATTCAGTGTAATGACAACCACAATCTAGACTTTCACTAAATAATAATGCGAATTTCGCAGGTCTCTACCAAATGTATCTCTAATATTTTAGGCTGTTTAGTCTGATATTAATTGACAATTCCAAAGTATAACCATCGGAAATATTCCACTGGAGACAGGAAAAATTAGCGGTTACATTTCGCGATAGGCTAGACTCCAAACTCGTTTACCATCATGCTGCTTAAGTGATAGAACGACAGATTACATGATTGTTTCTAAGGAAATGTAAAACCCTTAACAATAGAAGTATCGAATCAGAAATATCCCAGTTAATAGGTGTCACAAGTCAGTAGCCAGTCAATGAGCTGGTTTAGTTGGCCTGAGTACATAGAGGATCGTGGAGTCTATCCTAGAGGTCATTGAAACCGAAAATTGTTCAGTCCCTAGTTATAGCTTATTTTTTCACATAGTCTTCTTACTGGAAAGGTTTTTTTGACGAGGCAAACAATCTGTACTTCAACAAGTAATTCAAAGTTAATTGTCCAAACAATTTTTGTTTTCAGGAATGAGAAGGTACTGAAAAAATTCGTAGTTTCAGTGACCTCGAGGATATACTGGACGATCCTCTGTGTACACGAGAAAATTACACCAGTTAATTGGCTACTGACTTGTGAGACGTGTTGTCTGGTAGGCTAGTGATTAGATACTTATTTCGTTGAGAGTTATTCATTGGCCCAGGGTCCTTCAGGTAAACTTCAGTCCAATACTGAAGCAGCAAAAAGCTGAACGCTTTTGGATTCTAGACTATAGTAAAATGATACCGCGTTTTTATCCGGTGTCTACCAATGAGACATCGGCTACTAAAAAAGTGGTGAATAGCAGGTAGCGCACCTAGCACATCAATGATGTAAGCCAGGTCAATGGGCAGAGGATATTGGCCCGAATTTGTACAGGACTGTGGAGTCTATACCATTAATTCATTATTTAAGAGGCCACTCCAGTGTTACAGGGGCACTACGCAAACCGCGTTAACCTCATAAGATTCAATGCTATTTTCATTTTGCTTATAACTTATTAACTAATATAGATTTAGAAATGATGCTTGCTTGATATGTAAGACAACGATGCTCTTATCAAAGGCCCTTTCTTCAAAGACGTGCATAAATTATGGTTTTATACTAATCTTTACTAATATGCATAAGTGTATTGTCTAGGTTTGAACCATAATTTATGCACGTTTTTGAAGAAAATGGCTTTGATAAGAGCATCGTTGTCTTACATATCAAGCAAGCATCATTTCTAAATCTATATTAGTTAATAAGTTATAAGCAAAATGAAAATAGCATTGAATCTTAAGAGGTTAACGCGGGTTGCGTAGTGCCCCTGAAACACTGAAGTGGCCTCTTGCGAATTTTTCCAGTCCCTTATCGTTAGACATAGGGAAATTTTCCGCTTTCATTTAGACGCAAAATAGAATGCAAACCTTCACTCTCTCGCACTGTGTTCATGATTGGTTCGCAGTTATTTGGACACGCCCCTCTACGATGTCCAGCCAGGAGAGAAGTAAGGGAATCAGGTAGTGCCAACGAACAAGGATAACATTTTTCTCGCTACGAAATCAACCAATGGGAAAGCAAACATGGATTGAGCACACCTAACTCCTTGAATTGTAACCGGAGGCCAGACGAATCCGCTGAATTTCCGGGTCTTTACTTATCATTGGAGCCACGATCAGTTTGCACATTCGTTGCGTAGCGAAGTAGGCTTGAATCACACATACAGCAACTGTATTCACGTTGATGACAGTGCTTTGACAACCGTGAGCGAGTTAACTATATGAAGTGGTTACCCAATCACGTTCGTTACCCGTCTAAGCATGTGGCCTTGTTATCGACCAATGAGAAGAATGTAAAGGACGTTTATATATACAAACAAGCTAAATCCAACCTCTAGTAAAATGAACCCCGAAACATTCGTATGTGTGTGTATGTATATATATATATATATATATATCGGTTCTTCATTATCATCGCCTTATTTAAGGCCCGCTCAGGCAATGTAAATAAAAGAGGAAATAAGCAAAGTACCCTTCGGCTTAAGTCATGACATCACACATTGGCCTGAATATCGCATTTTCAAACAATATAGAAGTAAAAAAAAACTCACTACAAAAATCTTAGTGCAACGGCCGTAGAAGAGACACTTCAGTAAATCATAATTATAGATTCAGGATGACTCCAAGTTAACCACTTTAACGTTTTTTTTTTTGCGTGCGCGGACATTTGGTTGCACTGAATACGAAGACATACATCTTCAGCACACTTGTTTATGGGCCATTGTGTATGGTCGAGCAGCCTGTGTGGCTGGCAGTTGGCTAATGCGTGTTGTGGGCTGTCGTCCGCCTGGCAATCCCTCAAGTGTCGGACGCGTGTTTGAAAAACGATAATCGATTGTGCAGCGTGCAACTCGCCTGTATTTTAAAACACTGTGTCTTGGTTCGCGTCATGAAACGTCTGAACTGTACATGAGATTCCGCTAGAAATGTGCAAATTATATATTTTAAATTCAATTTTAATGGAAGTTTTAAGAAGTTTATGTGTTGAACAGTGCTTCCCGTAATTTTTTTTTATAATGTATTGCAAGGTGAAGAGTGGGCTTAACCTAACTAATTTTACAAGCTAGTGGTCATTACTTTCGTTAACCCGGCGTAATTCCTTAGCTGTTTCCTTCCACTCTGCAGCCATCACAAATCAGTTACTGTGGCGTTGATGACCCAATATTCTCGTAACTTTCACTGGAAAGACCAGTAAGGACTTTCAAAAACATTCTAAATTTTTGAAATTTATCTGTTTCCAAAGCCAGGATTATTTCTCAGAGTCATTTCACTCCAGACTAGGCTCAACTTTGACAAGATCACATTCTATTGTGGGTTACACGTGGCTGGGTAACCACATTTTCTCATTTTTAAGGTATGAAAAAATTCGGGGTCAATGACCTCTAGGATAGACATCACGATCCTATATGAACTGGGGAGAAATTACATCAGCTCATTAGCGACTTACTCTTGACCTGGAGTGTTAGTGATTTGATACTTCTTTTGTTGAAGGTTATTAACTAACTCAGGGTCATCCATTTAAACTGTGGTCCAGTCACTGAAGTAGCGTGAAGGTAAACGAGTTTAGCTTATAGCCGGTCACGAAGTAAACAAGCGAATATTTCCAGCCACTTCTCAATAGATATGCTACACATTAAGTTTATACAAATTAAATTTTATAGTCATCTATATCAACTATTTCTTCATAAATATGTTTATAGTGGCCGTAAAAAAATACTCATACCTATTTCCTGCTTCAGAGGTTGGGCCACAGTTTATTTTGGATGCTTAAAAGTAGCTTTTTAAGCGTCTACATTTTAAATATACCTATCATCCAAACACCTCTAGACATCCGCCCTTTTTGACCCAATGAAAAACCTTCAACAAAATAAGTATCGAATCGCAAGATTCTCAGTGAACACATTCCACAATTCAGTAGGTAATGAGCAGGTGTAATTTGTCATAGAGTATACATAGAGATCCCAGAGATCATAGAAAACACGGAATTGTTACATTTGCTATTTACTGAACAAACAAAAACGTTTGAAAATCCTACACGGTGGAAGAGATCGAACCTAAAGCCATGTTTAAAAACTCAGCAAAATCACAAGAAATGCAAGATGCAAAAAGTTCATTAACGAAGTTTTCAGATACCTGTTTATTAACTGCGTAAGATGCAGAAAAGCAACGCAAGCATCAGTCAACACTTTTAACTTCTTGCGTTTCGACTGGCGTTTTCCCCCTTTCCGTATTTGAAATAATGTGTTTTGGAAACTTTTTATTTTAATTCACAGACGCTCTTTATTTTATTTGTATGTGCGTTTTTACATGTTGAACTTTCACACAGTGAAAATAACATTTTTAAATTAAGTTCACATATCTCCTTTATAAACAGGAATTATAAAAAGACGTTTGGGCTAGACTTTTTATTCTACTGTTTTATAATTTAAAATTGTATAAATGGTGATGTATAGCTGTATTCGTGCTTTATAAGCGACCATGGTTTACTCGCAAAGGTTGCGTCGTTGCGTTCTTTTCGTAGTTTTATAAACGCGGCCCACAAACCCAAGGTCCAGGACTGTTGCGCACCGACGCGACCTCCTTCCATTAGTTTCTACGGCTCTCCGAGCCCTCCGCGTTCGTTGGAAATCTTTAATGAAAGATTCGGGGCATTCCACGATAACAAAAGGTAATCGAAAATAAGAGGAAGCAGACCGCGGCAGGAATATAAAGATGTAGGCAGCAAAAAAAAGGAGAAGGCGCTGTTCCCTGTAAATGAGAAAAAGCCCGTTGGTTCATGGCTGATTCCGGCGGGCGACGCCAGGGCAGCGGCTCATTGTGTTGGCGCGCGCGCGCAAGAGCGGGCTAACAGCCAGTCGGGCGTGTCAGCCGCGAGCTGGTGGGGAAGAGCGGGTGTCCACAGCTAAGAAAACACAACCCTCTCGCGCGTTCCCATGTCGCAAATACGAAATTTAGACACAGAATTGAACTCAGGATTTCTTTTTTCAAATACATTTATGGACGAGAATCGCACGCAGTTTCCACACCCGCCACCAGAATTCGATGCTGGAGCAGCTACGTTGACTACCGAATCATTTTTTTTGAGGAGCGAAATTTGATACTTTATGATGGAACTACTCCGATAAAAGCGGAAAAGACTTGAAAAAAAAAATACTATACCCCGGCTTCGGATAAACTTTTCGATCAGGAATTTTATTAAAATACGGCCGATCTTGTTAAAATTCATTAAAAAGTTAATACTATAAAGTTTCACTTTGTCTCTGTGAACTTTGGTTCGCGCCATCCGTCACAGACTTCCGTTCCATTCGCGACATTACTCCTACCAAATGCTGTGTACCGGGAGCTGTGATATTTGCGCGAGTGTGCAGAAGACTGCGTAGTCCCTTCTGGAGGCATTGTTCCAGTCCTTAGATATTACTGCTGGTCGCGTTAGATAATCTTACTATTGGAGGATCTCGCGGATATATTCGGCAGTGACGTAGACTCGAAACACGTTTCGCTCGACGGTCCTATATTCTTCATTTAAATGATTGCGCAGCAGTGCTCTTGACAAGGCCATTGTTTCCCTGAGATATTTATAAGCAAGAAGAAGCGCTCACCTAACCGTATGCGGATCCGTTTTGCGATAGGTTATAATACAAACATGTTTACCTCCATGCTGTTTCAGGGATTGGGCCGAAGTTCGTATGACGGACTCTGAGCCAATGGATAACCGTCAAAATAATTATCGAATCGCAAGCCACCCAGATAACAGGTGTTCACGAATCAGTAGCCAAAAGAGCAGTTTTTATTTTCCCCCAGAACATATACAATTAAGGAGTATATCCTAGGGGTGTTGAAAACCTCAAATTTTTCCAGTCCCTACCCATAAATCTTTGGGCGAAGCCTTGTGTTTGCATTGTGCGGACTGCTTTAAATGACTGTACTTCATGGCGACAGCCGTGTTTAAGGGGCTGGCCTAGTCAGGGGCGTGCTTGTGTCAGTGAGACGGGATGATAAGTGCGAAGCTCGCTGTTACATCTAGCGCGGTGTCGCCTCTAAGAGCAAGGCTCTGAAATTGCGCGCAGTCTCCTCGTCGTGCATGGAGAAACTGCGAGATTTGAGCGGCAATCGTGGCATTATTTGGCGGAGAAATGAAGGTAAAGGTGTGGTGCAAGTCCCTTTAACTCTCGTAAAAACACAGTTTAAAAACTAAATACGGATACAGAATCCACTCATCCGCCTTCGGCGAGTTCTTAAAAGCTTTTTCCGTAAACAGACCCCGCTCGGATATGTTGAGAATTTTTAAATCGCGTGTTATTTTTTTTCTGAAGCTCTTCACACCGTATATGTGCTCCTGGGAAATAGCGAAGAGGTGATGAGGGGGGGGGGGGAACATATAAATTCTTACTTATTGAGCGTCATCGGGATAGGTCAACCAATATTTCCGCCGTGGTTTGGGGTAATTAGCATGGCGGCGGCGCGTGGTTCGGTTTTAAAGTGACCTAGCGTGACTATATCTTCCGACGGTTACCTCGCTGTCTCCCTCCGTATCTAATGTTTTCCGTTTCAACGAGAGTGCTCTCTTCAGTGGCCCGCCGCCTGACTAGAAATAATCGCTTCTTTTTTTTTTGTCGCCGGAAGATATCCTGGCTGATTAATCCCCTCAGGGGTTTCCATTTATTCCACACAAACACACCGCCCCTCTCTTCTGTTTGTTTAATCTACTTCCGCGCGGTCTGGTGGTTGGTAGCAGTGACAGTGCCTTTTAAGTTTACACGCGCGCGCACCTGGCGGTCGGCCTGGAAATTAACTTCTCCGCTGCTTTTTCCTTACCCAGGGGTTCTCAAGCCTTTTTTTTTTTTTAAAAAAAAAGGCTCCCTTAATGCACAGGTTATTTATAGACTCCACGATCCTCTATGCATTCGGGAAAAATTACACCTGTTATTGGCCACTGACTCGCGACACCTGTTAACTGCAATGTTATGTAAGTCGATTTTTTTTTTTTCGTTTAGAGTTACCAACTGGCTCAGAGTCCATCAGGCAAACTGTGGTTCAATCACTTAAGCATTTAAACGAATTTGGATTCCACCCTAAGGCGAAATGAAACCATGAATTTTTTTCCCCCCGTTATCTGGTCATTTACAACCGCACCCCCAATATGAACCAGTATGAGTAGAGTCCCGGGAATGTCGCTGATTCGTGAGGTCGCAAGGTTGACTGCAAACACTTATAACTCCTAATTCCTTTCATGAGTAGAGACCTGAAAAATTCGCAGGTTCATTTCGTTTCATGCTAAAATTCAAATAATTATACCTTAGTGCTGCTTCTGCCATTGGTTCTCTGTTAATCTGGAGGACTGAGGGCCAATTAGAGACCCTCACTCATGGAAGTGTCGAATCACAGGCCACCCAGTCGAGACGACTCACAAGTTAGCAGCCAATGAACAGTTGACATTTGCCCGAGTGTGTAGAGGATATTGGAGTCTATCCTGGAGGTCATTGGACCCGCGAATTTTTCCGGTCTCTATTCATGAGTGGATCGCAGTTGTTCGGACGTTGCCCTGTACGACTGAGGGCCAATCAGCTACCAGCTAGCAGGAGAGTGGCCGAATCGCATCGACCCACTCCAAACAATGGGAGGTTCTACAGGACGTTATCAGCCAATAGGAAAGCATATCTGTGTATAGTATATTTATCTGTGTATAGTATACCTATTTGTGAATTCTAGCCTGACGCTAAATAAATCCGTGATAATTCCGGGTTTCTAAATATGAGGCACTTCCAAAATATCGTTAAAACAAATTGTATAGAACTGAATCTTAACATGTAATGTCTTAATATAATTTTTAATGCTTGATATTGTTAAGATTAATCTTTGAGAATCTTAATTAATAAAGCTTTTTTTATAATTGAATAACGCCAGATTTAAAAAGAAAGAGATAAATAAATTAACACGTAGAAACAGTAGGCTAGGTGCAACACGAAAACAATAATTTCAGTTAGAGAAACGTTTAATTAATCAAAAATTAAAAACTGCAAAAATAATCCGTTTGTACGCAGTGGGTCCCCCTTGCCTTGCCCGGAAGTGGAGCTGGCGAAGCGCGATTGGTCGGCCAGGCGGGCACGTGACTAATCGGCGCTCAAGTTGTAATAATTAGTCTAAGTGTAGGAAAATGTATTTGTAGGTACTTGTTATTAGGGATTTCTGCGCCCCTATTCTGTTGTCCCGCGCGCATACACACGCGTGCAATTTAGGTAATTCTTATTGGAGCTTATAATTTATTATTGAGAAGTGCATTGATTAAATGTATCCTGATATCATTTGAATCTCAGGTTTCTTGTGTGTTCACCTTTAAATGCACCTAAAATACACGATCCGTGCTGAATATTTAAATTCAGCCCCTCCCCGTTACCCCTTGATATCTTGTCCTGGCAGTTGAAAGCCATGTCCAGGATCCGCTTAGTTTGGGCTTTGTAAAGGCTTTCAACGTCTACTTTCAGGAAAGCATTGTGGGTGAGGGGAAAGGGAAGGGAGAAGAAAAGGCAACCGCAAATGAAGGAGATTCCCTCAGTCGAGGAGGAACGTTTTGTTTTAGGAACCAAATTGTTGCAGTTCTCCTAACCCACATGGATTGTTAATATATAAGGACAGCAATAGTCTGTCATGAAAATTGCCTAAAATTGTACAGCTCTCAAATCTGGTACGTATCTTTCTGTCGCCTGTTGTTCAGTCAACTGTGTGTGTAAAATTTTAATTTTGTTTTCAAAGTTCGTAAACAAACATCAAATGATGATTTGCGAGTGGCAGTTTGAGAAGTGTCAGTTTGAGACAAGTCACATGACGCAGCTCTGTGTGATGGGTTGTTCTGGTATCGTAATCAGGAGTACACGTAGATAACTAACCTACGTTTTCTAAATCAAGATCTGTGAATCACAAAAAAAAAATACAAAAAATCAACACTAAAAAAAACCATTCTGCTTTGTGCTAGAACAATATCTTTGCTAAACAAAGGAGTTCACAATCTGGCAGAAGTTTTTTTTATTTTTAATTTTTATTTTTTTGTAAATGTTTTTGTAATTTTTTTGTGTTTGATTGATCTTGATTTAGGAACACGTGAGTTAGTTTTCTCCACATGCTCCTGATTTTCCTGCCAATATTTTTATTGTTTTCTCCGTGTGCTCCTAATTATTTTTTTTTGAAAAAATGATATGCTATTTGTATACCAATGGGCTACCTATGTACCAAGTTTCAAAATGGACAAACTATGGACTAATTTTTTTTAAAAAAAATAATGTCTTAATAGTGCTTAAACCAAATTTACTGATAAATGTCGTCCAAGATTGAACATTTAATATTATGAGTTTTAATATCGTGAGTTTGTTAGGTCACAAAAAAATATTCAAACCTTCACACTACGTTCATGATTGGCCCGCAGTTATTTGGACACGCCCCTTCCACGACCACACAAGCCAACGATGCCCGGCTAGGAGAGAAGTAAGCGAACCAGGTAGTGAAAATCAACAAGGATAAAACTGTTCTCGCAATGAAATCTACCAATGCGAATCCGCGAACTAAGGAAAGCGCTAATTGCGGCAGTGCATCGCGAAGAGAGAGAGAGAGAGAGAGAGAGAGAGAGAATGGAATGGAATGGCTGGATAGCTGTCGGTGCACTCGACGCCCGCGTGTGATGCGGAACGAGAGCCGCGCGGATATCGCGTGCCAGACCGCGCTTCCCCGGCCGACGACACTAGCTCACGATACTTAATGTCGCTCTTAATTATTCCCCCACCGCCGAGCAGCGCTCCCTAATCGCTCACAAATGAGGCCGGGAAGGAGCAAACAAACGGAAGAGAGAGGCGAGGAAGAAGAAGTGGAAGAGGCGGGGGGAAGGGTGGTGGCCATTAGTAGTTAGTTAGGACTCGGGGCCCCTCGGACCGCCGCGGTGCCATTCTTCACTTCGTGTTGTGTGTGCTCGTCGGGGAAGGGAAGGAAGATGGGGAGGGGGGAGTGAAGAAGTGGGATCTGTGGTATGGGGTTATTGGTAGAGAAAGGGGGGCGAACTCGCTTCAGATTCAGATAAATGCTACAGAAGCCGCGCCACGCGCGCGCGCGTGTGTGTGTGTGCGTGTGCGCCGGCTATCGTGCGGCGACAAAACTCCCCGGCGCGCATCAGTCATTTGACCTCCCGGCCCGCCCCTGCTCCCCGAAATACATTTGTACCGACGGCGAACAAGCGACGACGCGGCCTTTTTTTGATCAGACGTCGTGCGTGCGTGGGCCCTCCTGGGATTATCTATCTTTTCTCTCTTCCCCCCCCCCCCCCCCCCCCCCCCCACAAACATCTCCCTTTTATTGCGCGATCCTTCCTCCCGCTGTCGAATCCGGAAGTTATGTTCGGCTGCAATCACGGACCTGTTGTTGCGTGTGTGTGGGCTTCGCGGAGTCGTTTTATTTGTTTGTTTATTTATTCATCCTATTCTCCTTTTCCTGTCCTCCTTGTGAGCGTGCACACCAAGAGGATAAGTTATGTGGGGCTGACGCTGAGTGTACACAATAAACCGAACCATGATGATTACATAGCGCTGTGAAATTTTATCCAGACACCAACTGAATCCGGGCCTCTAGTAATTGGAGCACATCATGTTTTGTGGGTTCCATTTGTCCGATACCAAGCTCAGAAGCTTTTTGCATTGCTAGAGACTTGAAAACTTCGAGGATTCATTTCGCGTTCGGAAAAAATAAAAATAATATAAAATTTATATAGATACATATATATCATACTGCTGTCTCTGCTATTGACTGATAACTCATTTCGAGGACTTTGAGCCAATGAGAAACACTGAACCAAATCTGTATCGAATCACGGGCTATGAGTGGGTGACATCTGCCTGAGTGAACGTGGAACTTTGGAGTCTAGCCTGCAGGTCACTGAACCCGCGAATTTTTCTAGTCTCCCTTGAAATTGACGGTTCCTCAGGCATTTTCTCAGTGTTGCAATAGAATAACAAGTGGAGCAAACATGGCACCAAATTTCCGTAACAATCTGAGAGTTATAATTTTCCTCACTCTCTCTCACCCTCCCTGCCCCCCCTCCCCCCCACACACACACACACACCGGGTTACGCCAAGACTGGTAGAGAAGGAGGTTGGCCCGAGAGGGCCGGTTTGAGTAACGGTACTTCCAAGGGCTGCTCGTGACGTCACTGCGGCGCAGGAACCGGCCAGCTGAGCTCTCAGCTAAGGGCAAAACCTACATCTTTCACTCGTTTTCACGCCGATACAGCTACTGTGTTGGAACATATATCAAACAGTTTCTTTATATCTCACACAGTTATGTGGCTGTCACAATTTGGAGAGGAAAAATAAATAACTTTGTTACGAGTATATATACATAATAACAGTTTCATGCGCATCGTGTTTCATGCTCGTGCAAGCGATTCGTCGGACAAATTCTAATAATACCTACTCGTATTTGTTTTTTTGTTTGCAAGGTAATTATATTATATTATAATTATACTATGTATGTTTGAAACTTATTTTAAGGATACTCCTAAAGTGACTAAGTGAGCATTTCTGAAGACGTACCAATAATCTAATAATTTACTATATTGTAGACTAAGACGTTCATTTTTAAGTAGTGTAGAAACTACACGCTGTGTTTATTACCAATTCGGCCTTACTGATATGAACACGAGACGGGAGTGCATAAATTGACTAGAAAAAGAAATAAACCATGGCTCGAAAAATGCGCATACCATTGTATATTGCTCATATGCATGCAGTTATAACATTTTGTCACTCAAACAAGCACATTGACGAATATTAATATATCAGTTACCTTAATTTCTGGTTTTCTGAACAAGCTGTGCAAGCTTCTTCTGCCTTTTCTTTTCCGTGCTTGCAATTTTTGCTTGACGATTTAAATGCCGAAGTCTAATAAAAGTTCTGGTTCTTGCAAACTTCATTAAAACTTTTTTGTTAACATCTGGAAAATGTTCTACTAGTTTCACGAAAAAGTTTCGCACAACACCTTTTCCGTTTTGTAATCCTAACCCGTGATGTGTTTTAAATATTTCTTCAGCATGCTGTACAGTTTTCACAAATTTTGATGACGGGACAGTCAATTTTCCGCGACTCAGTATTTCTATCCATCCATCTATAAAAATCAAAACACACAATCCTACAGTAAACAGAGAATAAAATAAAATAAATCATAGCAACAAATAAAATTATGATAATTACCTTTGTTTTCTGTTTCTTCAATACTTTTTAGATTAGCGTCCTCGCTTGCATGAATCAAATATCCAGCTACATATCTTAATGCTTCATTCTCTTCCCATGACGTAGTCAAGGGCGTGAACAAATCATCTTGAACCGCCTCGTTTTCTTCGTTCTTGTTTTCTGGAATGTTTAAATTCAATTCGGTGAACATCTGGCTGGTCAGATATGGTTTTTGCTTCAAACTATCGTCTTCAACACATGCGCCTTGTGGCAGAGGAAGTTCAGATCCTAGTAACATTTGTCTGAACCTGTACTTGAAATCTGTTGGTGTAGGGTTATCGTAAGTACCGCCGATGCTTCTGAGGCGCGAAAAAAAACTTTCAAGTAAGTACTGGTTTAAGCGACAAGTTATGATGTATTTCAGTGAGTTATTTTTCTGAAGATAATTGTGTAGACCAATTACAGATCGCACAGAAATTAATAAACCTTTCTGAAATGGCATCAATGTTTTGTGACCTACGATTCTCATGTTAAGAACCATCGCCTCCATTTCTGTAATTATTGACAATTGTTCTTCAATTCGAAAACCAAAAGCACTGTGCCACGGCTTACATTTATCGTGAATAAATCTTGAATTCATAACATCAAAAAACTTGTCAACTAATTCAAAGAAGTTACAGATTTCTGGATGTTCAGGATATTTCAAGGAAAGCCGTGTCGCTGTGTGATGCGAAAACAGCTGAACAGCAAATTTTACTTTCTGGCGAGTGTTCCCTTTTAGTTGAATATGAAGAGGAGTAAGTTTTGGAGACAATTTCAATTCTGTGTTTTCAATTATGGCTTGCACATGATCTTTCCTAATAACTGTTCCACAAGGGAGCTGTATTCCATAATCCAAAAAATTATTTCTCAACAACTTAATGGCATGTGGCATGTCTGCAAAAACCCACTCAGGGTGGCTACTATGGGGATTTTCAAACGTTGTACTAGCTGGTGTTATATTTAGTTCTTTCCACAAGCCTATATTACTTCCGCCCATGTCACTGACCATCGCAACGACACAAAATGGCCGTTCCTCGAGCGCTCTTATAACATCGAAAAGAAGATCTTTTGTTATCTTTCTATCGAAGTCGTAAATTATTGGCTGTTTCCACTTTGAAGCTAGTCCTCGAGCCATTATTACTTGTGCGTTTATATTTGGCCCAAGTATTCTATCGTCACTTTGGTCGTAACATAATCTTGAATCTACACTCATCTCGTCAAATGACAGAATTGTTATGCGCTCTGTTTCAGTCATGATTTTAGTCGTAGCTTCAAGGACTGCTAACACTTCAGTTTGAATTCCTGGCATACATTTTAAATTCCTGGTCCATTTTCGAAGAGTTGACAATCCCGGAAGTGGCAAGCCTACTTTATTTTTCATGTAAAGATAGGCTTTCCGAGAAATTGATCTTAGAGTAATTGCTGCTGCTATGTCTTCTTTTCCCCAGCAGCATTTCTTTTTGGTTATGAATCTTTCAATTTGTTTTGGCGTGAAAACATTTTTCAAAATATTCCGCAATTCAGTTTTAACTAATTTTGGACATCGCTTATGCAGAATTTTAATTTTCAATAACTGTTGTTTCAACATTTTGTTTTCCATTTCCAAGCGCTTTTCAGATTCTCGCCTCCGTATTATTTCATTTTCCAGGTCAGATACTTTCATTTTTAATATCATTATTTCATTTTCCATGGCTTGCATTTTCGCTGACAAATAAGCCTCTGAGTTCACATCGTCTTCTGCAACTAACTGACAATTCGGAGTTTTTTGTTCATCATGTACAGTGTTACAATGCACCGAATCGTCCGATTTTCGTGCCTTTACAGATTTGTGTAATTCTTCCACAAGCTTCCTCTTCACGCTTCGCGAACGAAGACGTTTTCCTCTATAGTCTGAAGTGCATTCAGTTTTATTAGGTATGTTTGCA
Organism: Bacillus rossius redtenbacheri; assembly: GCF_032445375.1. Taxonomy (NCBI): domain Eukaryota; kingdom Metazoa; phylum Arthropoda; class Insecta; order Phasmatodea; family Bacillidae; genus Bacillus; species Bacillus rossius. Next base: position 30,391,279 of record NC_086340.1, on the reverse strand, counting down.
TGTGGCACAGAACATTTTTTCAAGACTTTTCTTCTCTTCTGACCGGTCAGTTCCGCTTGTAAGTCTCTTTCAAAGTCCTCGGAAACGAAGTGATCCGAACAAATGCTAACATTCCTCGGATTGAACTTGTCTTTTCTCTTGCAAGCTAACACCCACTTTATTGAAATGTCTGGATCTTCAGGAAATCTATAAAAACATAACGCACTGTCACCACGACCTGAAACATTTCTGCAGGTCGCAACTGCACAAGCGGGCATTTTTATTACACAGTCACATCCACGACGAAGCACGAAAATAATCCACTACGGCGTGCGACTACTGATCGCAGCAACAAAAAACTCGCAGCTCTCCCGTTTGTGCGGTTGTAATACCATTAAACTCCGAAACATAAGTAGGATAAGGAAACTACTATAAATAAATATAATTTTAAACCACTCCGATCTAACTACGAACTCATGCCGAAGTAAGGCGGGTAAAAATCGCGGTCTGGAACTGGCAATGCGTGGCAGTCAGCCCTAGACTCGGAGAGGGATGCGCCGCGGTGACGTCACGCGCGACCCTCCGGGGTACCGTTACTCAAAACAGGCGAGACGGCCCAACCTTCTTCTCTACCAGTCTTGGGGTTACGCTACTTTTCTTCACGCTCTGATGACGTCATCACCTCGACACCCTACCGGCTGTAAAGAAGTTTCACTTCAATAAAACACTTTGACGGCTTTGGAACGGGCCTAGGGTGGGGGTTTGGGTGTGCGTGTGTTTAAAAAAACAAGGGGGGGGGGGGGGGGCAAAGCGTTTTATTTCCATTTCGAGAAAAATGCGTTATATTTGAGAACGGAACCGCTGCTTGCCGGGTCTCGGCGAACCGCGCCAGGGACTTCACAGAAATGTTGTTTCTTTTGGAAACAAGTTGCCCAGAAACAGTTTGTAATACTGCAAAGAAAATTAGTAGTGTTACTTTGTACAAAATATGGATATGGTTATTATATAAAGACCGAAAAAAAAACAGAGATTTGAGTGACCTACAGGATAGACTCCACGATCCTCTACGCGTACGGGCAAATTGCATCTGCTCATTGGCTACTGACTCGTGACACCTGTTAACTGGGATAATCGTGATTTGATACTTCTTTTGATGAATTTTTTTTATTTGACCCAGAGTCCAAAGTACTTCAGATAAACTGTGGCCCAAACACTGAAGCAGCAAAAAAAGGGCAAACATGTTTGGAGTTGAATCTATCGCGAAATGAATCCGAAATCTTTCCAGGTCTCTGTTATATTAGGTACACGTTTTTGGAGACAGTACAGAAAATTTCCTATCGCTCTTACGAAATTTGGCACATCTTGTTAATTTTTAATTTATATTTTCTACAAGCATAAATGTTTTTAACCATGTGAAAGACAATCAAATATTCAACATCTTGAATATATTTTGTTTTGTAGTCTTTTTATTTATATGCGCAGTTAAGTTTGCAAAGCTAATCAGGGAACGGTTAACGGGAATACTTGACTCACTGTCTGGTAATTCGAATCCAATAATCAAAGCATTGTAAATGTATAAAAATTTTTCGGTCTACCTTGCGATCAAAAGTATTCGCGTAGTTCAATATTTCTGTGAAATTATTAAATCTTTCTAAAAGTGTTAGCAAACAACTTTATGTACATAAAAAACAAACGAAAGATGGCTTGTACACGACAGTAAATATACGCTGTATTTTTTTCTTCAAATAAACACAAATATTCATGTAAAATAACACATATTTATATTTTAGTATATTTATATAGAAATAACTTAATCATTTCAAAATAGTTTTTGTAGTAATACTGGGTTTGTGTTGTCCCAGTACCTCTATAGTTTAAGTTAGTTGTAAACCATTCCCTGAATAGCTTTCCAGTACTAACTGCGCACACTTATAAGCATGATACAACAAAATAAATTCGAATTATTGAATATTTGATTATCTTTTCCATGGTTTGTATAAAATATGCTTTAATGAAACATCAATTAAAATATTGAATTTGCGCCAATTGTCGTAAGAAATACTCTGTATTATCTCGAAAAACGTATACGCAACAATTATAACTTTAAATTTTGTAGCCTGTACAAGAATCCGAAACCAGAATTAATGCGAAGTTTTTTTTTAGTGATACGGTTTATTTTATTTAAATGTAAAAATGTACAAACAGCGGTAATTTTATATTATTATTTCAGTTCAACTTAAAAAACAAAATGAAGTGGACCTCGCGAAAAGAGGTATTCTGAATCTCATTAGAAGACCGCTTCCATTGCGGCTATCCTTTCAGTATTTCTCTCCTCTCCAACACCTTCAAGCCCAGAACAAAAACCGAAACAGCCACAAAAGATCGCTCTTTTCAATCGCTCTCCCGATTGCAGCTTCGCCGAGGAAATAATTTCATTCAAAACGCTAATGATGTTTCGGACGCATTTAGGAAAGACTTCTTTCTCTCGCTTTCTCTCTCGTTCGATCTCTTTTGTGCCGGCATTTCGCCAACAAAGAGTATCTTCGGTTGGACTGCTAAACCGTTCGCATTGAACAACAATCGTCGATTAAAAAAATTTTTTGTAGGAAATATTTTGCTTTTTAATGGCTGTTCGGCCGGTTCGTGGTGTTTTTATTTTGCTAAGCCGGAAGAAAAGAGGTCACTCCGATTGTGTTCATCAAGTATAGAGACTGGCTTGTGAAATCGTTTAAAACGGTCTGCTTAAAGGATCTTTAAACAAAGATATACTATCTATATAAAATTCCTCTGTCCTTTTAAGAGTCATTTGGAAACAGGTTGCCAAGAAATAGTTTGTAAAACTACAATATATTGTAACTTGGTACAGTATGTGCCTATGGTTATTTTTGCACAAATGAAATACTTTTTTTTTAAGAATATTGTAACGCCCCTCGTGCCTCAAAATTAAATTATTTTAATTTAATAAGAAAAAAAATCATTCGAAACTGCTGGGCACGAAATGGTGAACAAGACAAATTTAGACTCCCTGCACACAAGCAACTTGGAAGCTAGTGGACCGTTAAATAGAATAAGGTATATGATAAATAAACACTACATAAGTAGCTTGCTCTATAGGTTTCCCTGGTTTATTTTAATAGGTTTTGTTTTGGCATAGTTTCTATATCACAATAAAAGGTCTTAGAAAGTAACAAAAAGGAAGGCCGGCCCGAAATTATTTAAACAAATTTATATTATATTAATTAAACATCGTCACAGAACAAAAAATGAAACATTCCACCTTATTAGATTCTTTCGATGATTACCTAAATAACAGTCTCATTGATTTAACATATTCACGTCGATTAAGTTCTTATGGCACTGTTCGCTGGTATGCATTTAATTAATTTAGTTCATTATATGTAAGGGGAAAATATATTTCTCATATCACCCGGCTCTTCAAAGTATGACGTCGGGCTGGGAAAAAATCTCTTCTTAAGGGGACTCGGAGCTCGAGGTCCCGAATGACATGCTGGGAGCAAATACGTCCCCCAACACTTGGACCCTGTCTGAAACACAAGTCAAATTCCAAACGAATTAGACCTGCTTCCAGACAGTCAAACACAGTCGGCGCGAAGGCCAACAAACGGGAGTTCGGGGAGGAAAAAGATCGAAATAACTCACCGAACAGGGTATAGCTCCCGGGCTCAGGAGATGTCTCGCGCCGACATCCAAATGGCGCGGACCGAGAATACCACGGGTGACGCGACCGAAATAGTCATTTAGAAAAATAAAAAAAAAATTAATAAAATTTACTTAAAACATTACTTTTTTTCTAATCCCTACTTCTGACTGGCTACTGTACAACTGGGATCACATCCCTTAAGGCAGCTGACTACATCCTCAATGGAAGGCATTTCCGTCGTAGCCGCGACAAGAGACGGGGAGAAATTCTGCCCGACCTGCAGCGCGGTTAGTAGCCAACGTCAAAGTACCAAATGCCACCGTGGCGGACAAAACTCCTAATTAAATCGGGCGGTCGGCCCTAGGGAAAAAGAGGGGGGAAGGTTCGGCTCAGGGCCGAAAACATGCGGAGGTGCCCGAGTGGTCGTAAGCATGACTTCAGTTGTTTGCGCCGAAGAGCGACTGCCGCTCTCTCTACCAGCGGGCACAGAAAGCAACATACAATCGACTATTACAGACCGCGAGGAGGAAGCATAGGGCCTTATGGCGTAGCTGGTGGTGCACTCTGGTGGCCTAAAGGGGACATAAAGGGGGGAGTTAGCAAGCTCGCCCACAGGTGTCACGGGCATCAGCTCCACGAGCTGGCGCCAAGAGTAGACGTAACAGTTTCTGCCGCTAGATGTCGTGGGCGGTCCTGTAGGACAAGGGAGAATGTCCTTGGAGTAGGCCACCGTCTTGGCGGGGTTCACCACAGGGCAATGATCTTGCGTTAAATTCTGCGAACCAGGGGGGTGGAGAGAGAGAGAGAGAGGGGGGGGGGGGGGGGTAGAGAGAAAAGCGCAGAGATGGCTGAGAACGGATGTCCACGGGAGACTCGTTCGTGCCGAGACTCGCTACTCTCAGCGGGGTCTCTGAGAAGTAGCAGCTTGCAGGCCAGAAGCTGTTCTATGCGATTTTAGTCATGAAGGGAAGTAAAGTTACAAACCCGGGACATGACTGCAGGCGAGAGAAATTTCAACCAGGCTGCCAACGTCCACATTCGACTAGCAAAATATCAGATAGGTCCCTGAGAAAGGTGCTTCGGTACACTGGCACAAAGTTTAACTACATGGCGTACACCAGCCGAACAAAGTGTAAACCACCCCTTTAGTAACCAGATTATAAGAAAAATAAAATTTCCAAAAATAATTAAAAATTATAATAACAAATTTAAAAAAACGTGTCGAAATGCCTAATTTCCGGCACAATATACTGAAATGTTGTTTCAAAGAGTTTAATTTTCTAATTTTCCAGAGTAGATCCCCCGAACGTTCTTTTATTTCTTACGAAAAATGGCTCATAATGTTATATTTTAATTGGTATTTCAATCAAACATAATTTTTTTTCAAGCCATTGTACTTTTATGTTTTATTGTGCTTAATAATGTGCGTTGTTAATTCAGGGAATGGTTTTCAAATAACTTTAATTATTAGTGTTCACTGTCATGTACCAGCCGTATTTTATTTGTATATTATGTACAATAAGTAGTCAGCAGACTCTTTTAAGAAGGGTTAATTTTCTCACAGAAATATTTAATTGAATATCGTGGATACTTTTGATCGCAAGGTAGACTGCAATTATTTATACATTTACAATGGTCTGATTATTGGATCAAAATTATCTCGCCACTCCTCTGCGGCTGTGAGTCAAGAATAGAGAATTAGAATCACATCGACTCCCTCAAAAGAAGAGGAGGAGGTTCCGCAGTGAGAAATAAGCCAGTAGAAGAAAACTTGCTAGTATCTACATGATAAATATAACACTGAATTTCAGCTTGATACAAAATGATTCCGCGAAATATTTGAGCCAATACCAACAAGGACTATTCAAATAAAGAGAAAATTAGATTACCTTCGTAATTCGTTATTTAGTTAATTCAGTCTATAACTGAGGAACGTGAGCTCAATACGTTTGATTTACTACTGAGGTACCTATCCTACTTTTTCACCTATAATTCAGACTATACAAGTTCAACGGTTTTTTGTTCTACGGGATGCATAGAGACTGGAAAAAATCCCGGTTTCATTTCGCGATAGACTAGAATGCAAATACGTTTACCATTTTGCTGCTTTCTGCGATTGAGGCACAGATATCTGAATAACTCTGAGCCAATGAGAATCCCTCAACAAATGTAATATCTAGAGACCTGCAAAATACGCGGATTCGTTCGGTGATAGGCTAGAATTCAAACACATATACCTCTTAGATAATTTTGCTGTTGGCTTACTGTTCATCTGGACGAATCTCAACCAGTTATAAACCCTCAACCAAAGAAGGATCGAATCACAGACAAACCAGCTGAGACGACTTACAAGTCGGTAGCCAATGAACTTGCGTTATTTGCCCGAGTGTACAGGGATATGTGCAGTCTATCCTGAAGGCCATAGAAACCCCGAATTTTGCAGGTCTCTACCAATGAGCCATTAGTATTTATCCATGTTATGTAGATGATTGTGGAGTCTATCAAAGAGGTCATTGAAACCGAGTTTTCCTTTCCTTAATCATGAGCAGTCTTCAAATCGCGTAGTTTTTTTTCTGAGGCTCTGCATAACGTATGTGTGCTCAATTGTGGCATGTATTTACCGCGAAAAAAAAATTACGCCCATTAGACTGCAATTAGGTATAACCGCACCAGCGGTTTCTTACTTCTAATTGGCGGCCGTCTGCAAGAGAAGCCATTCAAGACTGCTTTTGCTCCCGCACTGAATCACTGGGATTGACGTTCAGACGTTAGACATGTACCTGAAAGAAACTCGACCAATAACGAAAACACAGATGGCGCTACAGTGTTTAACACACCCCCCTAACTAGTCTCAAAATATTTTCGCGAACATTACATGGCCCTAGTGCTCAGGTAAAGGTAGAGCTTAGGCAATATTCGGGCGCATTCATTTAGTTCGAGTTTAGAATGCAAACCTTCACACTCTCGCGGCTGCGTTCATGATTGGCCCGCAGTTATTTGGACACGCCCCTCTAGGACCGCGAGCAAACGATGCCCCAGTTAGGAGAGAAGTAAGCGGAATCAGGTAGTGGCAATTAAACGAGGATGCAATTGTTTTCGCCATGAAATCAAGCAACGGGAAAGCAAGAAAGGGGTGAGCACACACACGACTTAATAATCCTACCACGAGGCCGGACGAACTCACGAAATTCCCGGGTCTCTTAGGTATGAGTTTGTTTGGCATGCCTGCGTCTTCACTTCCCCTCCCCCCCCCCCCCCTCGTGTGTTCGTCCCCCGGGTCCAGGAGGCCTCTCGCGTGTTCTGCCTATTAGCCGCGGATTCATAATTTTACATCAATTTCCCGTCCCTAATTATAATAGAATCGGCCGGCTACGCGTGGAACGCCCCGAGCGGCCCCGAAAGGCTCCCGGTGTTACCGCTTCCCTCGGGAGGGGGGGGGGGGGGGGTCCTGGACCCGGAGGAGGCCGGACATGGCGGCACGTACGGGCGCACTGGGTGCCCCGCAACCACCTGCTGCGGCAGCGGCGACCCACTGCTCAAAAATACCTCACCTTTAAGTCGCAGAGAAAGCTGTGTAACAGATTATCCAGGGAACCTGCGTAATTTTACAGACACATACAAGAGTTCGCTTACTTTTAACATGAATCCAAAAGAATATTTTTGGTAGTTTTACTAAAAAAATAAATTTAAAAAAAATTGTGTTTTCCATATTGAGAACAATCTTATTTTGTTCATAATGTTTACCCTTGTTTAGATAAAAAAAAACCATAAGTCGAAATACGACGTAGTTTCCACGAAGCTTCGGTTATATGAAATTACAAAGAACTCTTAATTCATGTGAGTTAAATTCTTCGTTGAATTTCTAAAAAATGTGGGGCGATAACTTTCCTCCCCCTACCCTTTTTCCAAAAAACTATAACATAAAAATACTCCAAGTGATGTGTGACGAGCATATTCATGTGTTCTCAAATATAGGTATGTAATTTAACATGAATATTTTTGTTCTGTTTACAAAAATATAGTATCTACACCAACAAGCAAATTTAAAGTACTGATTGGTAGAGACTGGAAAAATTCGCGCTTTGGATGACCTCTAGGATAGACTCCACAATCACCTACACACTCAGGCAAATGCCACCTGCTCATTGGCTATTGACTCGTGACACCTGTCAACTGGAACGCTTGCGATTCCATACTTTTTTGGTTGAAGGTTTTTCATTGGCTCAAAGTCCTTCAGATAAACTGTGAGCCAATCAGAGAAGCAATATAAAGGTACAGTTGTTTGGATTTTAGCATATCGTGAAACGAATCCGCGAATTTTTCCGGTCTCTAATGCTTGGTCGTCAAAAATGTCACATACTCAGGTGGATTACACGGGATTGGGTAGCCACTTCATCTACTTGTTTATAACTGGCACACGAGCCACTCAGGACGAGTTGGCTTTCGCGCTGCATCGCTGTTATTGGTGTTGTAAAAATCGACATGTACCTGAAAGAAACACACCCGATCACGAAACTTATACGATCCTACAGTGTTTTAACTTTCAGCTAGTCTCGGACTCTTTTTCGCGAAATATGCATACCTCTACGTATAATTTAAAAATATTTTTTGCTACCAAATGTGAAAGGAGGGTGAGGGTTCGTTCTCATTTTGACTTCATTACCTTCTTACCTTCGTGCGCGCGCCTTCCCATTATTTTTAATCACTTCTCGCCTAGTATCAAGTCGTCTACCCAGAATACTTGTGAAGACAATGTCAAACGCTGCATTCGTGCGAGCGATTTGAGCGATAGGTAGGGGCATGCATTTTTCGCGAAAGGATTTTGAGACTAGTTGTGAGTTTAAACAGTGTATCGTCGTGTTATTTCGTGAGTTTATTTCATGCTTGTGTCTCCTGTTGTTGGCACACGAATCACAGGTACTCTGTACGGAAGCAAACGCGTCCTGAATGGCCCTGCCAAAATATTCTTGCAGAAGGCCGCCAATCACAAGGAAGAAACAGCTGGCGTGGGCATACCTTACTGGGTCTTCTTATCGCGATCTGTAGAAACTGGACAAATTCGCGGTTTCAATGACTCTCTAGGATAGACTCCAGCACTCGGTAAAATTACACCAGTTTACTGGCTACTGACTTGAGAAACCTGTTCTCTGAGAGGCTTGTGAGTAGGTACTTCTTTCATTGAGGGTTATGCATTGGCTCAGAATCCTTCAGATAAACTGAGGTCCAATACTGAAGCAGCAAAAAGTTAAACACAATTTGGATTCTAGCCTATCGTGGAATGAAACCGCGAATTTTTCCAGTCTGTAGCGATAGTTAATATTCTCAGCAGCAATGTAAGCGATGGTTGCCAAAAACCTTGGTAGCATGAGTTTTTCAGGTTTTGGGAACCCAAAATTATTTATTTAATAATGATATACTTACTAAAATAAATATTTGAAGATGAAGGATACAAACAAACGGTTAATCCAAAACTGTGCACCGCATTATTTCAGTGTTTTAGTACACCCTACGATTGTCATATAATATTTTATTCAAGTTCATAAAACCAGTATCTAAGGAATTGTTTGGTTGGAAAAATACTTTTATAAATATGTTTATATCATGAATTTATTTAAAACAAAGTGCAAAATCACAAAATATTAAAAATAAAATAATTTAGGGTACTACCACATAGAAAAAATCACTTGTCAGTAACCATAAAGTATACCCAGAAATTTCGCGGATTCATTTGGTGCCAGAATGCTTTCCTATTGGCTGGTTCCCCCCCCCCCCTCCTTTGTAGTGGGTATTCGTGATTCGGTCTCTCTACCTCTGTCTGGGGGTTAGCTGGTCCACATCGTAGAATATAGTGGCGAGAGAATTGTGAATAATTTATCACTAGGGGCAGGCATATTTTACGAAACAAATCTGCACCCCTACTAGACTGCAACAAGTTATACCCGCACCAGCGGTTTCTTCCTTGTGATTGGCGGCCGTCTGCAAGAGAAGTCGTTGACTTAATTGACCGAGCCACTCAGGTCGCGGTTGCTTCAGCCGTGAATCACTGTGATTGGTGCGCTGATAGTGTGCATGTGGCTGAAAGAAACTCGCCAATTGCGAAACACAGAAGATGCTACGGTGTTTTAAGTTGCAGCTAGTTTCGGAATATTTTCGCGAAATATGCATGCCCCTATTTATCACATCAACGCAAAGGTATAGATGTTTGCAGTCTAACTAGTGTAAAAAAACATTCAAGAGAAATTTCCGGGTCTCCTACCAATGAGCATGTGGCGTTTGCCCGAGTGCGTAGATGAATGTGGAGAGGTCATTGATAGAGACCGGAAAAATTCTCAATAGGCTGGAATCCAAATGCGTTGAACTTTTCGAGTCAACTACCAACCCTCAATGAAAGAAGTGTCGAAGTAAAAACATCGAAGTTAACATGCGTCACGAGTCATTATCTACTGATAGAGGCAAGCATTTTTCGCGAATAAATCTGAACGCCCACTAGACTACAACAAGGTGTACCCGCAGCAGCGGTTTCTTACTTGTGATTGGCGGCCGTCTGCGAGAGAAGTCGCTACCTGATTTGTAGAGTCACGGAATTTTCGCGCATTCATTTAGTCGCAAGCTAGAATGCAAACCTCCCCACTGTCGCACTGTGTTCATGATTGGACCGCAGTTATCTGGACACGCCCCTCTACGACCGTGAGCCAACGATGTCCAGCTAGGAGAGAAGTAAGCGAATCAGGTAGTGCCAAATCACAAGGATAAAAAAGTTTTCGCTAAGAAATCAACCAATGGGAAAGTAAACATGGGTCGAGCACACCTATAACTTTGAATTCTATCCTGAGGCCAGAGGAATCCGCGAAATTTCCGGGACTCTACTGATTTGGCCGAGCCACTTGGGACGCTTTTGCTTCCGCACTGAATCATTCTGATTGGTGTGCTAACAATCGACATGTACCTGCAAGAAACTCACCCAATCAAAAAAAAAAAACAGACGATATTGAGTTCTTTAACTTCCAGCAAGTCTCGGAATCTTTTCGCGAAACATGTGTGCCCCTATGTGATGAATAGAGATTCGGAAATTGCGCGCATTCCGAAAGTAGTCAGTTATAATCCAAACCTTCACCTCTCTCGCACCGTGTTCATGATTGGACCGCAGTTATTCGGACACGCCCCTCTACGACTGTGTGCCCAGCGATGCCCAGGTAGGAGAGAAGTAAGCGAATTAGTAGAGACAGGAAAAATTCGCGGATTCATTACGAGATAAGATAAAATCCTAAAAAGTTTACCTAGGTACCGCCTCTGTGATTTGCCCACATTTTATCTGGGGAACTGTAAGTCAATGGGAAACCCCAAACCAAGAAATTGCCGAATTACGGATAACCTAGTTGAGACGTCACACGAGTCAGCAGCCAATGAACAGTCGTCATTGTCCTGAGTATGTAAAGGACTTTGGAGTCTATCCTAGAGGTCGATGAACTCGCGAATTTTTCGTGTCCCTGCGAATTAGGTAGTGCCAACTAACAAGGCCAAAGAGGTTCTCACCAAGAAACCAACCAATGGGAAAGCAAACGTGGGTTGAGCACATCTATGAGGCCAGACGAGTCCGCGGGGTTCTGCTAATGGACAGGTGTAATTGTTCCACCCGCACAGCGTGTCTCGTCCGTGCAGACCACGGGCGTGCCGGACCTTGTCTCTATTACACGGCTCGATTGCGGGCCGCGCTGTAACTCACGCCGGCTGCGTGTGTAATACACGACCCGCGCGCCCAGGCAGTGCATGGAATGTCTGTGATTCGTCCTCCCCTCCCCTACTCGCCCATCTCTTCGTCAATACCTTCTCCCTCCTCTGCCATTTCCCTCCCCTATCTCTATCTCTCCCTCCCTCCCACACCCTGCTACAATCACCTCATCGGCGTTCGTGAGCTCCGTGCGCGTGGACGAGGCCGTTCCGTAACCCGAGCCGAGCGCACGAGCCTCGTCTCGCACTGTTTATTTCCTTTTATATTTTGTCGTTATGACAGACCAGGGACGCAAATCTGTAGGATTCGAGAGTTCTGCGCGTAGGGTTAACTGACACATCATCTGTGTGCACAGTGCTTGTATGTTGTATGCTGCTCATATTTCGGACTACGTGCGTGCAATAAGCAGAAAACTTTAAAAATAACGCTTTTAAAAGTACAGACCAGCCACCTGTTTCAGTGGCGGGCCCCCTTGCCTCCAAACAATTCCCCCCCCCCCCCCCCCCCCCTCCCCCGTAAACACGCCCATGCTAGAGACTGGAAAAACTCGTTTATTCATTTTGCGATAACTTTTTTTTTCTGCTTCAGTGATTGAGCCAAAGTTTATCTGAACTCCATACGGGCATGTATTTCCGACGAAAATAATTTCTGGATTAGCTGAGAGTTGAAACACTGTATGTGCTCAGTGACTTTCTTTCAGGTACAATGTCTACCGTTAGAACACCAATCACTAGAGACCTGTAAAATTCGTGATTTCAAATCCCTAAAGGATAGACTCCATGATCCTCTATGTACTCGCGCAAATTACATCTGCTAATTGGTTACCGACAAGTAACACCTGTTGACTGGAATGATTGTGATTCGCTAATTCTTCTGTTAAAGATTTTTTATTGGCCCAGAGTCCTTCAGATAAACTGTGGCCCAATCACTGAAGCAAAATAATGTCAAAAGTATTTGGACTCTATCCTATCGCGAAATGAATCGGCGAATTTTACAGGTCTCTACCAATCACAGTACTTCACTGCGGAAGCCAACGCGCCCTGACTCGGTCAAATGAGTCAATGTCTTTCCTTGCACTTGGCTGCCAGTCGCAAAGAAGAATCCGCTACCACATGTGTACCTTATTGCAGTCTAATGTGCGTTCGGATTTTTTTTTGAGAAAAATGCCTACCCCTTCTAAATAATAAACCTTAAAAAAAATTCCTTTCTGCACAGCCTACACTCGTAGGTATATATCGGAGTACATATTTCTTATGGAAATGTTTTTGAAACTTCTATAAACTTCTGGAACATTTCAAGAACTCATTTTAAATAACATTATATAAGTCGTCCAATGTTCCAAAACTATTGATGAAACATTTTCTCATATTCCTTGCAGCGAAAATATTTTGAATGTTTTTAACTCAGTGTAGCCAGCATTAAATAGCTTAGAACGCATTTCATATTACGTCTACTAAAAAGTTATACAATTTTTTTTTTACCTTTAAACACTACCTGCCATCCCATGCAGTGGTAGTATAAAAATCAAACCAAGTTTAAGAAAACATTGAGAGGGTTTATAATAAATTCGAACGAATTTTCTACTAAGGAAGATTTTGTTTTTAGTTCAAACCCTCAGTTCGGTAATATTTCGTTTAATCAAAAATGGTTTCATTCAAAGGTTTTAAATCAAGTTTAGGAGTTTTACAATAAATTATATCTGTTATGATATTATATCTATTAAAAAAATTATTACTTTTTTGTCTTTCTACCCTTGTTATTTCTACACCTTTCAGTGATAGTTTGTTAAATAAAATTTATTAAAAAAAATATTAAATTTTTTTAAAAAGTTAAACAAAAATATACATTAATATGATAGAGTGCATGGTAGGGAAGTTTTAGTTATTTTCTTATTTCAACCTCAGGTTTATTCAACCCCTTGCAGTTATGGTGTTCATTATTAAAATTTGTTTCTGAAAAAAGTTTCAGAGAAAAATATTAAGATTAACAATTCTTACGAAAATGATTTTGTGCCTACGAAGGGAGTTATGATTTTTTTTTCCTCCAACTCTTGTTTTTTCCACCCCTTGAAGCTGTGGTTGGTCGTATAAATATTTATTTAGACAAAATATTGTTGTACTACTCCTACGAGTTATATTATGTGCAAACGGATGTGATATTTTCTTTCTTATGAGCGTTACAGCGATTTTTCTGTTAAAAAAAAAAAAAAAAAAAAAAAAACATTTCCATCCCTTTGGTCAGATATTGCCCATTAACGAACTCCACCGAGATTTTCACTATTATATTGTATGTCACAGTTTGGAAGTGATTCGTGAAAAGTTGCGGCTGTTATCGTGGCAACAAAATTGTGATATATACAAATTAATATGTATATAATTTTTTTAGTTGACGATGATTTTGGAGTCTATGGTCCATGAAACGAAAAAAAAATATACAAATATTCCAGAAGTAACAGTAACGGCTACAATATGTAGGATTTGTTTAAAATCTACCTCAAAGTACTTAGTATCGAATCACAAGCAACCCATTTAAAAGGTGTATTTTACATCGCCAGAATGGAATCCATTTTCTTGGATGGATGGCTCTTCGGTAGATATGCTTGCTGTTACATTAAACATATCGTTTCAGGCTATAAAGTATGTTCTCTGTTTTTATAGGTTGCTCGTCCCTTTAGGGTGTCACATGACCATTTAACCAATTAAAAAATTATTTAAATTTATTATGTGTTGGCACTGGACTGTTGACAAATAATAATGTAAATTTTGCATGTATTTAATTTAGTGTCATCCAAGTTTATTCATAAAGATGACACCACTTGCATTTTTATGTTTTGCCACAAATATTCGTTACCACATTTTACCAAACGTTACTTGTGAGCTGTTAGATGTCACGTGATGCAAACCACATTAGAAAACACTTCGGCCCAGCCTCATTCAACATATTATGTATTAACACATGGATACTTATAGTGAAAAGGCCTTTTCACAACACAAAACTATTTCAGCGGTCTGGCTACAACGGACATAAACTTTAACACTGTCTATTTTTTTATTTCGGTTGTTTGAGCCCCAGAAAAAATTAATCTTTTTTAGTTGGTAGTGTGAAATTATAAGGAAAGAAATAGTATTAACAGTATTGAAAAGACTTAGATCCTGACGAGCTCGAATATTTCTGTGAATAGCCTAGGTCCTAATATCGTTCGAGACAAAACTATTTTTTTTTGTTTTATGCTTTCGCAATACGTGCATGCCCCTATGAATCTTGTCTAAGCCAGGAGTGGAATCTCCGCTGAAGTGCGTGCGTGCTGGCTTGTCGCACGTCGCGGCGAGCGAGCGACGCAGCCTCTCGGCCCGGGACCTCGTGGGCAGTCCCATGACAGGGGGGGGGGGGGGGGAGGAGACGCACGCATAAATATTGATGTGCTGTCGGCCCGGGGAGGATCCACTCTCTCTCTCCCCCCCCCCCCCCTCCAGACCACGGTAGTCACCAAGCCCGCGCTTCTCGTTGCTGGTTCTCCTGGCATCGTGCATCCTTGCATCACAGTTCAACACTCGGAATACGGCATATGTCCCGGCTAAAAAAATTGATTGTCTGTAAAGTTGGTTTACGGACGATAGTTTAACGTGACAACGTCATAACAAAACATTGATGAAATGATTGCATACTTTATTAATAAAATTGGATCATTTTTATTTTAATAATAAAATAATAAATACTTTAAATTGTACTAGTAATCAGATTTTTAAAATGCAAGAAAAATTAACCTTTATTGCCGAACTTGTTGTTGTAATAAGCAATGAAAACCACATTAACTTTTCACTTCACTTTATAAACAGTCGAGTGGAAGAGAGATAGATGCGGCGCAAGCGTACAATGAGCGTAACGGGACACAGCGTAACGGAACTATGTGCGTAACGGGACACAGCGTAACGGTACAATGTGCGTAATGGGACACTTTCGTGCGTACAGCCGGCGTTCATCGATTTATTTGACGTTGTCACGTCAAAAAGTAAATGGTTTCAACTGTAAGCGTAGCATAGTGTTGATTCAAGAGAAACTAAAAAAAAAAAAAAGTAAACGAATGCGCGTGTACTTATTTTTTGTTTTCTCGCTTGCAGCGCCACTTACGTTGAAAGAGTGGCTCTTTCCCCAGTCAGTGGAGGGTGAACCTGTAAACTTTATTTGGCAACAGGATGGAGCCCTTACCCTTTTGGTATCTCTTTTTACGAGACTGGTTGAACTCGAAGTCCCTGGTCGTTGGATTGGTCGTAATGATCGAGACGACAGAGCTCGTTTTCGCTGGCCTCCACGTTCACCTGACATAACGCTACGTGATAATTTTTTTTTTCGCTACATAATTGTTAGAGACCTGCAAAATTCGCGGTTTCGATGGCCTTCAGGATAAACTGCACATTCTCCTTTACACTCGGACAAATATCGCAAGTTCATTGGCTGCCGACTTGTAAGTCGTCTCAGCTGGTTTGTCTGTGATTCGATCCTTCTCTGGTTGAGGGTTTATAACTGGTTGAGATTGTCCAGATGAACATTAAGCCAATTGCACAATTATCTAAGAGTTATATGTGTTTGAATTCTAGCCTATTACCGAATGAATCCGCGAATTTTGCAGGTCTCTACGTAATGAATCACCACTGCTGAGACACATAATTGAAGAGGCTGTTGCTTCCATTACTCCGGACGTGTTAACCAAAGTGTGGGAAGAATTGGACTTTAGGTTGGATGTGTGCCGTATAGCTAAATGTGCACATATTAATAGGGACCGGAAAAATTCGCGGGTTCAATGACCTCTAAGATTAACTTTATAATTCTACGTACACTCAGTCAAATGTCACCCTCTCATTGGCTGCTGTTTTGTGGAGGTGTCCCAACGTAGCGGCCTGTGATTCGATACAGCTTCGGTTGAGTGTTTCTCACTGGCCCAGAGTCGTCCAGGTGAGTTGTGAGCCAATAGCAGAGGCAGCACTGAGGTATAACTATTTGAATTTCAGGCTGTCGTGAAATGAATCCGCGAATTTTTCCGGTCTCTACATATTAAACATTAAAAAAAACTTGGTTAGTTTATCTTCAATGTGCTGTGTGATTTGTTGTAAATGGTCTAAATTAAACCGTTGTAATATACCATTGAAACTGAGAATCTTTTATGGACCAGCAACGTAGTCCAATCATCAACGTGTATGTGCTTCAAGTTTAATTCGCTAAACAATCGGCCAGCTAATAAAATCGTGGTTTATCAATAAGTAGTGACCCGGAAATTTTGGCGGGTTCATTTGGTGTCAGGCTGAAATTCACAGTTCTGTGTTTACTGTACAAACATAATGCTTTCCTATTGGCTGATTTCTTCCTTATTCTGAGTGGGTCGATGTGACTCGGTCTCTATGCTGTTGGCTGGTAGCTGACTGGTCCGCAGTGTCCGAACAATTGTGATCCAATCATTAAATAAATGTTTGAAGTTTACCTCGCGACTAGGATAATCCTCGAAATATCGACAAGTAATGATAACAATGAGCATGAAACAAAATCACTTTGCAGTATGGTCATCAGGGGCGGACCTTTTCATATTTATTTTCCTTGTTTGTTTAAGTTTTCTTTTCAAAAAAATAACTGGACATTAATGGAAAGAGGAAGACTTTAGCTGCTGTTAATTTAGCGTGCTGGTCAATACCTAACGATATGAATTGAGTGTTTCTGATTTCATATTAGAAACGTTTTCTTTAATTTTATTGCCTCGTTAAATGGCGATCACGCCGAAATTTTATCGTTTACATTTATGAAACTAACCCGAATATAATTAATAGGGAGATACTGGAAAAAATTGCGGATTCATTTCCATACCAAAATTCAAATACACATAGAGCTACCTACCTTTACGCTGCTTTTGTCATTGGCTCACTGTTCACTGAACGAGACTGAGCCAATAAAAAAACCCTCAACCAAAGAAGTATCGAATGATAGGAAAACCAGTTGAGACGACTCACGAGTCAGCAGCTAATGAACAGGCGTTATTTGCCCGAGTGTACAGAGTACTGTGAAGTCTAACCTGAAAGAAATCGAAACCGCTACTTTTTCCAGTACCTATTCATTCGCGGTTTCAATGACCTTCAGGTTGGACTATACAGTTCTCTGTGTACTCGGGCAAATAATGCCAGTTCATTAGCTTCTGACTCGTGAGTCGTCTCAAATGTCTTGCTTGTAATTCTATACTTCTTTGGTTCAGGGTTTCTCATTTGATCATAGTCGTCCAGTGAACAGTGAGCCAATAGCAAAAGCAGCTCAAAAGTAATGTTCATTTGAATGTTAGCGTATCATAAAATGAATCCGTGAATTTTTCATGTGTCTAATAATTAATAGGGACACGAAAAATTCGCGTGTTTATTGACCTCTAGGATAGACTCCAAGGTCCTTACATACTCGGGACAATGGCAACTGTTCATTGGCCGCTGACTCATGAGACGTCTCAACTAGGTTGTCCGTAATTCGGCAACTTCTTGGTTTGGGGTTTCCCATTGGCTCACAGTTCCCCAGATAAAAGGTGGGCCAATCGCAGATGCGGTACCTAGGTATACTTTTTAGGATGTTAGCTTATCTCGTAATGAATCCGCGAATTTTTCCGGTCTCTAATAATTAGAGACCGGAAAAATTCGCTGGTACAATTACCTCCAGGATAGACTACATTACCCTCTACACACTCGGGCAAATGCCAACTGTTCATTGGCTGCTGACTTGTGAGTCGTCTCGACTGGGTGGCCTGTGATTCGACACTTGTATGAGTGAGGGTCTCTAATTGGCCCTCAGTCCTCCAGACTAACAGTGAAACAAATGACAGAAGCAGCACTAAGGTATAATTATTTGAATTTTAGCATGACACGAAATGAACCCGCGAATTTTTCAGGTCTCTACTAATAATTAACCATGAAATGATGTCAGCATTTCTTAAGATGGATTATCAGAAGCATGGTTGAGCGTTATGTTCCGTGTTGGTTTCAAAGGGTTTGTTTCCACGGTGTTGTCTCTGGTGGCGGGTCCACACCCGCTGATGGACGCCACCTCGGACGGCCCTCCTTCGCCGGGCGGGAGCCGAGGTCGGGTGTGCTCGTCGCTGACAGGGGGCGTCCGCGCCGAACAAAGCCCCCACCGAGAGAAAGAGGATTGCCGCGCGCTACAGGAATGATTAGTTCAAGTGTTAATGCACCGGGGTCGAAAGTCACGGTCCACGATAATGGAGGACCTCTGGCGGCTTCCCCCACCTCCCCCTCCCCCTCCCCCTCCCCGACAGGCGGTGGTCGTGAGTACATCTCCACACTCCCCCCCTTCAGCCCAGCATCCCCGTGGGCCCCGTCGAGATTCACTTGTCATCCAGCAGTGCGCGCGCAAGGCCGCGGTCTCGACCCTGGAGCGAACCTCGGGTAGAGGGCTCGCGCGAGCTGCGCACCAACCGAAACAATTCTCGTGTGCTGCTGTTGAATACATTTCAGCTCAGTTGCTAGGTTAGCGAAAAGTCAGGGGAAATCACCAACTGTTTCTGTGATTGCCCCCCCCCCCTTCCCTTTGTGTCGGTCGACCTATAGGAACAGAAAATATGCTGAAACGATTACTTATCACAAACTTCGGTTGATTTTCTTTTTCATGAAAATCCTGAGATGCTGCCATCCGTGGTGGATGGCGTGAACCTAAATTTAACCAAGACAAAAGAAAAACTTAATAGTATTAACTTATAATTAATTTTAACAAGATGGGCAGTATGTTAATAAAATTCCTTGTCGAACATCAAGTTCATAGCCGGGGTTTACTATTTTTCTTTATATAGTTCAAAATTGATGTCTGCTAATAAAGTTATTCAACAGTCGACGTAGTTGCTTCGGCAGCGAATTCTAGCGGCGTGTGTGGAAACCACTTGTGATCCGCGTCCAGAAATGTAGTTGAAAACACAATTTGCGTACATTTATAACGCTCGGAATTATTTTAAAGAATTCTGCGGTAAATTATCGTGTTTCGTATTACAAGTGTATTCGCAACTTGAGAACACACGTATTTGCTAATTACCTGGATTATATGTTACACATGTCTAGCGAGTACTTTTATTTTTTCCGACTGGCCCTCGGTGTGTCTCGACGGCTTGTTTGCGGGCCACCCTGTGGCGGTGACGTGGCCAGCCCACGACGGACGGGAGAGACAGCGTGTAAATCACTCAGTTAAGGGGCCCACCTCGTCAGGGGTGTGCGACGCTCGCTGGTATTTCTAGCGCGGTATAGCCTCTAAGCGCAAGGCTCTGAACTGGCGCGCAGTCTTCTCGTCGTCACAGGATAACTGTGAAATTTGAGCGGTGGCCGTAAAAATGTACGGCGGAGAAATGAAGATAAAGGTGCAATGCAAGTCCCTTAAGTGCTTTCGAGAATCTGTACTGGTTGTTTTACGCCTAAAATGTACTCTGATAACCGGCGTTTTAGCCATTTTAACTCTTCTAAAAATACAGTTTAAAAACTTAATCCGAAATAAAAAGTACTTTTCGGCCCTCAGCCAACTCTTAAATGCTTTACGTAAGCAGACCCCACTCGGTTATGTTTGGTAGTTTTGAAATCGCGTTGTTTTTCCGGAAGCTCTGCGCACCGTGTGTGCCCGGCGGACCTCCAGTCCTGATGGCGCGGTCTTCCCGTCACCCTGCGCGCGACTGTCAGGTGTTCGTCTGCCATCAGTTGGTGGCGGGAGTGGACCTGACCCTGCGGGGAAGGTGATTGTCCCCTGAGGTGTCGGAGCTGTTGCCGGCTCTAGTATCCGAGACATGATCCAACAGCTTCACGGAATGGATGCAAGGATGCGAATATATAGCCTCTCCGCACCAAGTTAAAATCGTTACCCTCAACCTCTGGTCTGGCCTTAACTGAAGAGGACAATGCCGGGCGTAACCCTGCCGCAGTGCATCCTTAATTGCACGTATGGGACCAGAAATGGTGAATTGGCTGAATCTGCGGGCAACAGCAGATGCGTTTGAAACCTTTCTGGGGGTTTCGACTGCCGAGCCTCGGCGTTTCGGCCCCAAAGGGCCCCATAGTGAATGTATCAGGCCTATGGTAATGGACGGACCGCTGTTTTCGAGTGCACCCGGGCTTAAAAAAGAGCTGTACTGCTCGACTAGGTGTGATACATTCCTCTAGCCCAGTGGTCGGGGGAGGTACCGAGGCAACCCCGAGACCCTCCAGCATACGCACAGTTGGTCTGTCATTTCTAGCCAGGGCTTCCTGCGATTGCCGCCGGATGAGTTCTGGCACTTCCGGGCCTTAATCGGCTGTAAATCTGCCGGGCCGAGGTACGGCAGGTCGGAAGGTAATCCGAGGAGATTTTGATTGGGTAGGACTCGCACTTGGTAGTGGTGCTCCGATCGCCTGGAGCAGACTCCAAGGGTTCCCTAGCCCGATGCAGAGTCGACGTGGTGAGCGACGACACAGCTCCGGTACTAGCCTGGACAGCTAACAGAGGTTGGATAGGCCTCCACCGGACCACGGGGTTCACTGGGTGTTTCGAGGGGTCCCAGCGTGATGTGGGAGATCGGGGAAGGCACCAGCAGTGCTGATAGTCTCAGGGCTCAGGACACAGTCTACTGTCTGGTTAGCTGAGTGTTGTAGAGGGGCTGAGGAGGCGACTATGCTGGGTTGGTGGCCCCAGCCGCTGGTCGTTGCCGAAGCTCTAATTCCCTCCCGATCAAAAACAGGGAGCGATCCCTCACAGTTCTGTTTATTTAAAAGCTCTGAAATGTTTAATCAAAAGAACTGGAATGTTAATCCCACCCTACCCTATTAGGGTAGGGTGGGATTAACATTAACAGCCGTAAGATTAACAGCCGTAAGGTCGGAATAATCTGGATCATTTGGTTTCATACTGAAATTCACACCAGTATCTATGTTAAGGGTAATTCTAGAAGAAGAAGCGAACCTATGTTTACCCGGGTTCAATTAGCACTATCCAAAATTTTGTTGGGGAACGTCCTAATAAGGACTGAAATTAAGTTTGAATTTGGTGTTTACCCATTTACACCTAGGTCTACCCAGCGCTGACTTTCCGCTTATTGTTCGTGACAGGAGAAAATTCGCGGTTTCAATTACCCACGATCCTCTATGTACTCGGGAAAATTTGAACCTTTTTCATCGACTGTGCTGACTCGTGGCACTTGTTAACTGGGATTTTGAAGATCGTTTATTTGCTCGGAGTCCTTCAGACCAACTGTGGTCCAATCACTGAAGCGGCCAGAAGTTAAACGCATTTGTGTTCCACCGTAACGCGGATTGTTCTGGTCTCTGTTTGTTACGAACCTGCCGCTGATGGACATCGGTCGGATCAGACCCACTATGCGTGTTGACACTGCGCACACAACATGGCGGCCAGAAGAACGGGGACAGCGGGCGCTTGGAAGTGCGTGCCAGAACATGCGTGGGCATGGTTACTCTTGAGCAAGAAGCGAGAGGGGAGAAAATGTTGAGTGAAGAAGCCAGCGGTGTGAAGATATTTGTATTGCTGCCAGTGAAATGAACCCTCTCTCAAGCCACGGGATATTTTATGTCAGTTGAATACTTAACAATTTTTTTTATTCCCTAGAGAAAGAAAAAAGCCACTTCACTAAAAATGAGAAGTATAGAAGGCGAGAAGGGAAAAGAGGGGAAAAATTAACCAAACAAGTCTGAAATAAAAATGTCACAACACGGACTCGTTCGATGGCGGGTTTATTAAAACGGTCGCCTACGTTTTTTTTTTTTTTTTTTTCGGTGGATGTCCCGCTGAGAGTGTTTTTGCTCTCTTTTTGTTAGGAATTTCTGTTTTGGAAGCCCCAGGAAAGTAAAGGCAATGGAGGTGCTGTCCAGAGGTAAAATAATATCGTTGGTAGACCTGGTCTTAGCTCGTGGTCTTACCGAACTTACTGATGTTCGAGTGTGGGAACTCTGTTACAGCTTAGAGAGTCAAATGGTCTGAATATGAGGGGAAACTACTGACGATTCTGTTAGCATTTGTAAGCAAATACGCTGAAGGAATCCGTTGAATTAAGTGAAAACGTTTTGATGAAAATCAAGGAATAAATCCAACATTTTGAGTGAAGCCAAAATGGTAGGTCATAGCCATATATTTTATTTTTCTTTCAAATTTTCAGCCACAGTAAGCACAACACGTTCGTATTACTTTTAATGGTAGCCTTGCGCCCTAATTATTAAAGCCTTTGTTCATGGACTACATACAATGTGTCTTAAGTCCGCTGGGCGATGGTGGCATAAATTGCCGTCTTCATTCATCTCAGTCAATTGTTCGTGAAATGTCGACTATATTAACGAGCCTGCGCGTTGTGTGCCGTGGTTTTTTTTTTTAAACATAATCAGTCGCCCAGACTGTTCCGGCAGACGTGCTCCGCGGAACATGGCGAGAGCTGGAACATGGCGAGAGCTGGAACATGGCGAGAGCTGGAACATGGCGAGAGCTGGAACATGGTCAGGACGGTGTCCGTGCTGCCCGGCGGCTCACATCGAGGCTGCTACAGTGCTACTCCGGTACTCGCCAGAGACGCGTAGCATCCGAGCATTCGTGTGCTCTCATGTCGCAAATAAACTTGTAATACGAAACTCAGGATCGGAATTTAACGTATATTTATTTGCAATGATGCCGAACGTGATAAATATACGAACATTGGTTTTTCAACTACTTTTCTGGACGTGAATCACACGTAGTTTTCACATCCGCAGTTATAATCCGTAACCTGAGCAGCTACGTCTACTATTGAATCATTTGATTAGTAGACCAAAATTTTAAACTACATAATAAAACGGCTAAGATAAACGCGAAAAAATATTTGAAAAAATTATAAACCCCAGATTTGGACCTGAATTTAGATAAGTAATTTTATTAAAATACTGCTCATCTTGTTAAAATTCAATAAACCGTTAATACTATAAAGTTTCCCTTTGACTTTGTGAACTTTGGTTCGCGCCATCCGCCACAGATGGCAGGACCGTGGTCACACATTTCCGTTCCTTGCGTCTTCCGTTCCATTCACGAAATTACTCTCACCAAATGTCGTACACTGAGAGCTAAGATGTTATGTATCAAATACTTCCAGAGTTTTACTTCAATCTACCAAAGACTGCATGCAGCTAGTTCAACAATTTTTCAAGCTACAGTTTTTCAAAACTCCTATCGTACTTTATAGACTGTTTATTATTCTATTAGGAGTTGGATACACTGTTTGTAGTCGCATGGTTGAAATAATCAGCTATTTCTTCAGAATTAAATATGTGGTTGTTCAAGGATCGCCAGTTAGAGTCTGTTAAGATCTTCCTAGTCTCTCTTTCAGAGTACGGTTTCTAGCTAAGCTATGGTTGTTACGTGTTGTGTGTACATGGTTTGGATCATATTTCATATATGCATACACTCGAGCACACATGTGCATACTGTAAACTAGTTAATAATCTAAGTTATTCATTAAAAAAAAAATTAAGTTCTCCAATTGTATGTTAAAAATCAGTTTAACGTTTCTGGGGGATCTCTTAAAGCAGCTTTAGAACCAGATTTTCTGCATCTACTTAGGATTAGTGTCATGGGGCTTACCTAATGATAATTACCAATATAATAAAATGTCATCATTTAAATTATTAATAAAAATTATTTTTGACTTAGGCAAATTTTTGGAAAAACTAACTTAAAACTGAAACTATGGAAAAATAGAATTTAAAATTAAGATGGTTCCCTGAAGAGCATAAGATATAATAAATTTAATTGTTTATACTTATTGAAACAAGAAGATTAAGTTTATGTTTGACATTTTTACAAATGACCAAATTTTCAGTATATTGGTAGTTAAGACGCACGTTTATGCCTATTAATATACACTATCGTGGTATACAATCAATAAGAAATTATTTTAGCTTAACATAAATAATAGTGATTGAAAGCTTATATAACGATAAATTTAAATATTCCACTGAAATGTTCGTTATACTGACCAATAATCTAAGAAATTAAATAATGCTCTCATTGATTCTCTCTTTTGAAGAGGTAATGATTCATCCAAATGAAATGTAAATCTCTCTTCTAGTAAATAATCAGACTAAATCATATTTTTAACTACTATTTTTCATTTATGTAAGTACTGAACACATAGCACTGTTATTTTAACCGTTTAAGTATGCTAAAAGAAGTTAGTACGTCTTTAATTATTAACCTTTCAGGTTTTGTAACTGCCTGATCAAGTTTTTAGTTTCTGTTGTAAGGAGGTTTATCATTCGGGTTGTCAGGTGATACGCTATTTGCATCGCACGATAATAAGTAATTAACACCGCCGCGGAAATAATTATTCGTTAAAAAGCAGTTACACCGCGGGAAAAATACAAATGATTTATGTTCCAAATGACTGATCAACAAGTTACGATAGAATGGGTGGAGATTTACTTCGTGTAATTAACTGCGTGATTAATGGTTGCTAATTACTGGAAATTTCGCACCGCCACAGTGATGTGTTGCGTGTCGCATGCGTGATTTATCTCCGTACCTTCGGCGTTTGCTACCGTCTGTACTTTGCGCGGAACGTACTTCGCGTTTAAGCTCCGCTGCAACAGCAGCAGATGCTCACAGTGTAGTAGTCATTAAAACATGCTCGAAGCGCAGTCGTTAAGTAGTTGGAACTGCCGCGGTTTAGTGCGCCCGCTACTGCTGCTGTTTGGTTGATGCGAACGTACCGTAAACTGCAAGGTTTTAGTGCCGTATGTTCTCGGTGAGGTGCTACTTGACGAGCAGAGAGCCAGTCAGCGCATCAGGTGCCATAATTATAGCATTGTGAGGATTGTGGCTGTGGCTGATGTGGTGGATGCAGCATCGCTCTCGTTCCGTGTCCAAGGTCGCAGGTCTCACGTGACACCCCGCACTCCGTGTTGCCGACAAGTCGCTAATAATATCACTGAACAATTAAAATAATTTTTTAAGTAACTGATATTTAATTGCAGTGTATGATTTTATTCTAACCGAACGTCTAATGGTGGTCTTTCTACTACAGTAGGGGAGCCATGATTTCTTCGCGGGTAGCAAAGTAGCGGGTAGCACGAATACATCTTCACGTTGATGGTTCGACTGCAGCGCTATTGGCACACCCTTCACAACCCGGAGATAGCAGTGAACAAGGAGAAGTAGGTTACCCAATTACGGGTACCCCACCAAATAATTTGGCCTTGTTAACGATAGATGGTTGTATCAATAAGTCTTGGATTTATATGAGCAGGTTGAGTCTAGCCTTAAGTGAAGTAAAACCGTAAATAAATTGGGCTCCAGCAGTTGATTATTTTGTATATCTTTTTGTGTCTGTGAATCTAGCATGATTTATTTGTTTTTTTTTTTCAATTAAATATCGTGACACAAATAAGTCTTTAAAAAAATATCTCGCTAGTCACTGGACAAAAAAAAAGTCATCGCCGAACGCATAGTGACAAGTCGCTAAGCTGTCAGCTCTAGCCGCACTCGTTGGATCGCCTCTTTGCGTCTCGCCAATCCCTTCCACAAGCTTCACCATTCCTTTCCGTCATCATCGTTTCGCTATCGCGTGCTTCTCCTTTCTGTTAACGAGTTCATCACACCCGGTAGCTTTTATCGCTCTTATTTCGTATTGCTTTCGTCCAGTTTACAGCGGCGTCGTAAACTAGTTTAGAGACGTCGGATGCCACGAGGAATGGGAAGAGGAAAAGGGGGGGGGGGGTGTACCGGCGCTAATGAAGACACCAACAAACACTATATACGGACCTGATGTTCCAGGCCCACAATGGTCGCCCCTTGCTCGCTCAGTTCATCATCATTTGCATGAGATATGTTCCCCACAACTTTAGATAAGGGCGTGATTCAGCTGCCCTGCTAAATAAACACAGATGTTGTTCAGGAAGGAATAAAATAAAACGAAAAATTTCACTCTGTGCTTTTGATATGCTAGCGTGGTAATTGTTCATCCTGTGATGTGTAGCTGTAAAGTGATTAACTGAGCAAACAGAATTAAAAAAAAAAAGTGTGCTAGTATTTTAGTACTCGCTAGTTTTGTGTAACATCTAACCTCGGTAATGAGAAAATTCATTTGTTCTTGTACGAAACTCTGACACGAAATTCAACGTGGTATTCTTTAAAATAATGCACATTTTCGTTCTTTTACTTCCGTCGCATTCACGAAATTACTTCAACCAAACCGAGAGCTAAGATGTTACACATACATTTATCCTACTTGTTTAATATTATCATTATATAAAGTTTTAATAATTTGAAATATATCAGAATATAAATGTGTGTGCAGGAAGCAGTATTCTCTGTGTTAAATGACAGTTCCTGACAGTAGCCAAGAAGATGCTCATCTGAGGGTCCATCCTGCACTCGCGCAGCTCCCTCATCTGTGGCAGAAGACAGGAAACAATCACTCCACGTCACGTACCGCCCTGTCGATACATTCGCATCTTATTCCAAACTGTGATTACGACTATAAGAAATCATAAGTAAAATTCCATTTGTCCAACCGGAGTCAACAGAAAAAAAAAAGACCAAGCATAAGATTTTATGGTGAATTGTCTCCTTCATGGTCGACTGATTCAGGTTTATACTTAAAAACTCAATTCCAATTTTTGATTGCGAGCAAATACGCTGCATAAATTCATATTACTAGTGGTTAAATTAAAAAAAATACCTAATTTTTGTCTAGGCATTATTGTTATGTTATTTCGAAGAAAATATTAAGGGAAATTTTATTGTTTGATATATATTTTTACGTGTTTTTATAATTTTACAGTTTTTTTTAAAACAAAACCATAAAATCATCTCTAACATAAAATCATCTATAACATGAAAGGATAAATGAGTATTTAGCTACAGTTTAAAAAAAAATTCCAGGGATTAATTAGAGAACCTAGCTATTAAACAAATTACTGAAACAATAATACCAGGTACATTTACAAAATAACAAAGTTCAGGATGTATACCAATTAAATAGTAATCGAAGTATACCGCGAAAGTATATGTTATAACAAAAAGCCAAACAAACCAATTAACACAACGGAAATGAACACACAAGTTCAGGCGACATAAAGACAACACAAGAATTCAATAATTTTTGGGATGAATTCGTAATTGTTACGAATTTTTAGGATGGAATGTGGTTTCGGGAAAACTGCGTGCGGGAAAATTGCGCCTTAGCATTTAAAGTGGGATGATATGTCCTTTGTTGTTGGTGTACATCTATTTTTTGACGTGACAAATCTAATAAATCAATGAACGCCGGCTGCACGCACGAATAAGTGTCCCGTTACGCACATTGTCCCGTTACACTGTGTCCCGTTACGCTCATTGTACGCTTGCGCCGCATCTATCTCTCTTCCACTCGATTGGAACAACCATCAATTTGACTTTTTCGAGGCACAAAAACTTGAAACACTCCTATTCGTTTCCTATATTTCCTATCATCGTCCTATCCTTAACAGAATAACACAGATTGGAAGAAGTTAAATAGCAAACATGTATAAAAGTTATCGTTAAAATAATCTGTTTGTTAACGTAATAAACATATTCGAATTAATGAGTGCAAATAAAAGTAAATTTATCAATTAAATTGTAGATTTCATTTCACTCCTTCTTTGTATCCATAGAAAATAGTGATAATTCAATAAAAATTATTCAACTTTATTCATAAAACTATGCAATCATTTAATCAATGTTATGTTATGACGTCACGTTAAACTATCGTCCGTAAACCGACATTACAGACAACCAATTTTTTTTACGTGTACCTTTTTATTAAATGTGTTAAATGTATTCGAAAAAATTATGACTGCCGTTTGACAATTCCAATGTATGTAATCTCTAAAATTAGTTATATTTAGCAGTTTAGAAGCAAGACATGTCCTTTTTCAGTAAAATGTTAATGTGTTTATTGTATGCTTAAACATTTTTGTTACACTTGTGTATATGTAGCTCGTAACTGCTGTTAACATGTCATTACATTTTTGAATGTAGGCCAGCCTCTTCAAACACCTGGGGAGGTCCCTTGGGCGTACTTTATTTGTATGTGTGCAAAACTTCGGAAATCTGTTTGTCCAGTTTCATGTACAGCCACTATCTCTTTGATTCTCCCAATCCGAGAGTAACGCTATCGTATTTGTAACCAATATATTTCGCTTCCTGCTACAATTTCTTCAGAAAGGTGTTGAAATTTGGGTTAGGATGATTAAGATGAACTTTGTTCGTTAGGGGCCCGTGCAGTCGGGGTGTGTGTGTGTTGGTGAGGCGGGATGAAGCGCGACGCTCGCTGGTGCTTCCAGCGAGGTGTCGCCTCTGGACTGGCGCGCAGTCTTCTCGTCGTACACAGGGCAACTTTGACATTTTGTAGCGGTGACCGTAACATTATATGGCATAGAAATGAAGACAAAGGTGTAATGCAAGTCCCTTAAGTGCTTTCAAGAAAGTGTACCGGATGTAAACTACTGAAATCAGTCTGTAAATTTTTACTCCAAACCTTAACCTTTACATTTACAGATTATGTAGAGATCTTCGTAAATTTACATGTTCTTAGATCATGATTCCTCAAGAATAATATTCGTATACAAGCAAAACTGGTAAAGACGACTGTAAAAACACACTTTTTTTCTCAAGTGTATGTTATATAACAAAGAACAACAGAACTCGGAAGTTCAGAAATGGTGTTGTTTCTACGATGGCTCAGTGTCCTGAAGTTACGAAGAACTCTTCTTTTATTCGAGGTGAATTCTTCCTTTGAAACTTCCGTAAATTCACTGTGATTTCTGACAGCGTAGCGCGCTCCGCCGGTCGGTTACGACCTCGCGAGCCATCGGCGAGACTGAACGATCAGTTTTGCAGCCATTGAGCGCTTCACGAGACTGGTCGGACGGCTGCGAATTGCTTTATTTGGTACTCAAGACGTGTCGTTTCAAGGTGCAGGGTCCGGCTGTAGGTATAGCTCCAAGTGCTGGTCGGAGTGTTTACGACAATCATCGAAATTACACGTAGCGTCGCAGGCAACGACCGACGCGGGGGATTCAAGGTCCGACAGCGCTACACGGCGGCGTTAGTGCGGCTTTAAAAGAAAATAAAAATCCCTAGCCATGTACCTCACGCCCAGCGGATTGGCGGATGAATGGGGCATTGAAGGCATACATTCCCCTCCCCCCGCCTTCCCAAATTTGGGAAATAATTTGCAAGCTCTCAGTTGCGGGCGCACGAGCTCTAGAAACGCGGGGGCCGCTAAAGGCGACACTGGCTCGCGCCTCGCAGACTTCTTCGCCTCTACGTGCCAGGCACAGGACTGGCGTGCGGTCTTCTCCTCTGTGGGACTTGTAGCGGTGAATGTATATCATCGTATGCTGGAATATTGAAGACAATGGCTCCCTGCACGGCGCTACACCACTTAAAATACCGTGTGTTGAATTTTTCATACCTAGAAATGCCCGTGAAAACACCCATTTTTAGCCTTTTCCATGTGTCCAAACAAATACTCTCCATGGAATGAAACTCGTGCAGAAACATGCAGTAGCTACTCGTTATCAGACATTTGGCGAATGGCGTGTCGACACCTGGGCCTCTGCTCGCCTAACGAGGTCAGTTGCGATGCGATGCGAGGTCAGTTGTTACCTACAACACC
The DNA here is from genome assembly GCF_032445375.1 of Bacillus rossius redtenbacheri. Taxonomy (NCBI): domain Eukaryota; kingdom Metazoa; phylum Arthropoda; class Insecta; order Phasmatodea; family Bacillidae; genus Bacillus; species Bacillus rossius. The sequence continues at coordinate 30,361,255 of NC_086340.1, read as the reverse complement.
CGCAACACTACAACTGTGTAAGAACTATAATACCTGTTTATGTACATAGTTGGGTTTATCTGTTTGGCATAGCTTATTTAGACTTTTTCTCTGTGGGTTTATGTTTTCAATTTTGTTTCTTTATTTGCGTTCTTGAATTTTTTTTTCCATGAAAAACAGTGCAATATGGCGATGGCGTATGTCCAAGAAATTGTATTAAAACCAGGTGGCCCAAGTATACCGCTAATCGGTAGGGTCGTAAGGCATAAGTAGAGACCCGGAAATTTCGCGGATTCATTTAGTCGCAAGCTAGAATGCAAACCTTAACACTCTCGCACTGTGTTCATGATTGGCACGCAGTTGTTTGGACACGCCCGTCTACGACCGTGAGCCAATGATGCCCAGCTAGGAGAGAGGTAAGCGAATCAGGTAGTGCCAAATAACAAGGATAAAAATGTTCTCGCTAAGAAATCAACAAATGGGAAAGTAAACATGGGTCTAGCACACCTATAAATTTGAATTCTATCCTGAGGCCAGAAGAATCCACGAAATTTTCGGGTTTATAGGCATAAGTCACGCGACTTCACGCTACCAGCAAAATGCATTGGCCGGCCGAGGGAGGGGAAGTGGGGTTACTTATACATACTTCGGGGCCGCTCCCCCTTAATTTATCCCTTACTCACCACCCGTTGGTCGCGTGCGAGGGTTGACTGATCTGGCGCGGTGATAATTATCGGGGGGCAGCCTTCCTCGTAGCGTGTAATTGCCGGGTCGTGGGAAAATTAGTTTCTGGCACTGCCTCCCCCCCTCCTGTCGCAAAACAGAGTCCAAACCCCCGCGGAATTAACCAGTGGTCCGTTTCCCTCCCGCGTGTCTGGACGCCAGGGAGAAGCGCTCTGGCCGCGAGCGAGGCTGCGGTCGTCAAAATGGAGGACGCTTTAAGGATTTACCTTCTCTCCTCCTCTGCGTGCATACACCGGGTACCATGGCCTCCACATTCGATTACGGGCCCTGGATCTAGGATCGGAGGACATCCCCGCTTACCTTACAATTTTACAGTCACGTGCTACATTATAACCTTAGCTACACTCTTTTTATAATGTTATTTAACCTGAAAATACAGGGTATTATTATGGTTACAATTTTATAAGGTCCAAACTAAGCTTTATTTATAGAATCATTTCACCCTAAGACAACCACAGCGAGTATGTATATGAGATAACCCGGGCCCTGGACCCAGGGGTCCACCCAGCCCCAGCCTTGTGGGGCCATGCCTGGTACCACCGAGATGATTTACGAACTCTACAGAAAAAAAAGAATCTGTAATTTTACAAAAGATTCCTTTGGAAACCAGTTGCACAAAAAAAAATATAGTTTGCAACACTGCAAGAAAGATATTGTAACTGTGTACAATACATGGCAATGGTAATTTTTGCTTGTATGAAATGCGTTTTTCAAGATATTTAAAAAAAAAAAACCAAAGTGAAGATAACTATTATTCTTATTAATGTGCGCAGTTAATACTGGAAAAAAACTATTCAGGGAACGGTTAACAAATAACATACACTATTTGAAGTTCTAGGACAACACAAAGCATAAATGCCCGGGTAAGAATCCGAACTTAGTATTACTGCGAACAATATATTATACTGTATGAGAAGCCATATCACCTACGGCTAATTCTGTAAGCATGCGTGTTAGTGTCAATAGAAATGCAAGTTTTTTTTAAATACACATGTTCATAATTTTTTTTTCCTAATGTTTTTCTAATTCTCGCTCCTTCCCCCCCCCCCCCCCCCGGCCATCCACCAACCACATATCCGGTGCATCCGTGAGACCTGAAAACTGGAATGCTTGTGATTTGTTATTTCTTTTGTTGTGAGTTTTTCATTGTCTCAGAGTTCTTAAGGTAACCAGTGGGTCAGCAAGAATGTGAACGTCTTTAGGTTATAGCGAATCAAAAAATGAATGCGCTAATATTCTGTTCTCTAGTAATAAGAGACTCGTGTGTTTCGCGAAAGCGGCTCATTACAAGATATCTCTCAAAACACTGTAGCTTCTTACTGTCGTAGTCAGGCGTGTATTGCTGTCAGTAAGGTGACGCTCGCTGGTGCTTCCAGCGCGGTATCGCCTCTAAGCGCAAGGCTCTGAACTGGCACGCATTGTTCTCGTCGTGCGTAGCGCAGCTGTGAGATTTCAGCGGTGACCGTAACATTATATGGCGGGAAAATGGAGATAAAACGTGTAATGCAAGTCCCTTGAGCGCTTCCAGGTATTTGTACGAGTGTTTTCATGCCTAGAAATTACGTGTTTTAGCCATTTTCACTCTCATAAAAATATAGTTTAAAAAATAAACACGGGAACAGAACTACCCATCCGCCCTAAGCTTTTCGTGAACAGACTCCGATCAGATGTCTTGAGCTGCTTTTAAATCGCTTGTTTTTTTTTTCCTTCCTTCTGAAGCTCTGCACACCGCATGTGTGTATGTGTGTCCTGGTGGGGGGGGGGGGGGGGGCCTTAATAGAATAGTGTTTAACATGACGTGGCTATTTTCAGGCGAATAATGGACGTGCGGCAGTACAGTGACCGCGTTGTCATTGGCCCGGTAATAAGTGGAAGAGCAACCCTCGCCGAATACAACACTGCCAGTGATGAAACAACTCGTGCAGAACAGGAACACGGCTTGTCAAATGAGCAGTCTGGAAAAAAAAAAAGATTGTATATATATGGGCAAGTTGAGACCAGCGTGGAGTGAAATGAATCCGCGAATAAATTGTGGCTCTACTTACTCGCCGAAAAGATCCGTCAGAAACGCGTCAGTGCGAATGCATTTATACACGTCATCGGAAGTTATTGTATCTCACAGAGTTTGGTTGTCTGAGGTACAAAGTGGCAAGTTTTTTTTTAATGTTTCATTACTTAAGACCCTGTCACACTGTCAAATTTGTGTCTCCAAATAAATATGACTGTAGGTTTGGAAGGGTAATATTGGACGGGAAATGGCTTCCAAATTTCTCCATCAAATAAAGTTGGACAGATAACCCCAAACATTTTTTTTAAAATTACGTCACACCATAAAGTTTATTTTTGGTCTGAACAAGCTCGAGCGTTTCAAAAATTTCATGTCATTTAGAACTAAACAATACATCGCGCTGCTGGATGGAATTTTTTGAACCTATTATCCTTTTAATGCATTTGAAACTTTTAAAACATCCATAGATTTAACTTGCATTAATACTAGTTTGATAATAAAATTAATGCTCATTGATTTTTAAAAGTTAAAACACATTATTTGATTTAAACATCTACAATTACTTTGCATAAGACAATTAAACTTACCTACTTTAACATTACATAAGTTATTTCACATTTATAACCTTTTTATTGCACATGTGATCTCCATTTTTAAAGATTCATTACGTCGGAAACGGACGCTAGAACCTTTCGGCATTTCATTATGTTACGTGTCAAATTTATACGTTTACACGGTACTTTTATTTGTAAATGGAATGAATATTCGTGTAATATTAGATAAATTTGTAAATTAGTACATTTATATGAAAAATCTCCATCATTACAAAACAGTGTTTGTAGTATTACTGGGTTCGGATCCTTACCCGGGAATTTAAACTTTGTTTTGCGACAGTACCTCTAATAGGTAAAGTTTTTTCACTTTTTTGTAAACCGTTCCCTGAATAGCTTTTCAATATTAACTGCGCACAATAATAAGCATAATAAAACACAATAAAGTTCAATTATCGAATGTTCTATAATCTTTTCCATCAGTTAATAAAAATTCTTGAATGAATCATCAATTAAAATACAAAATTAAGCGCAAATTTTTGTAAAAAATACTCAATAATATCTCAAAAAGTGTATTGCATAGGTATATGTAGGAATAACCATAGCCACGTAGTGTACTTGGTTACAATATCTTTCTTGTAGTTTTACTCAGCAAATGGTTTCTAAAGAAATCTTTTGTAAAAGTACAGAATTTTTTTTTCTGGATATATTTAATAAGTGTGTTTGCTGAAATGCCATTTACCGTCAGACCCAAGTGGCATTGTTTACATTAGGCGATTGTATTCTTAAGCGATATACATCCACGTCATGACTCCACGGGCGGGCGTACCGACCCGGGTCGCAGTCCGTCCTGACTATGATTCATCGGGAGTCGAACCCGGGTCGCTTGGATTATAGCGGGGAGGGGAGGGATTGCGCGCGCAACATCAACTTGTCCCGGATCGAGACGTCCCCCCCCCCTCCTTCTTTTCAGCCCACCCTCCCTCCTTTACCCCCACCCCTACTCCAACCCGCCGAGCATTTGCCATTGTTCCTAGGTTATGAGCGGAAGGTGGTGTAAGAGGGGGGGAGTAGGTGGTGGGAAGGGGGGAGCTGTCTAACTCGAGTCCCCGGGTCGTGATCGCGCCGCCGAGATTTAAAACATTCCGTTCGTTCCTCTTCCTTTTTCACGTCTTCCTTGTGCAGCGTTCTCTCTTCCCTGCCCCCCCCCCTTCTTCCTCTTTCCACGACACCCCCCCCCCCCCTTCCACCTAGTGTTTCTGCCGATCGCCAGATCCCGATCTCATGATCGTCTCCTCTTGCGCCGGGGCAGGTCGTACAGTCCCGTGCGACGACCCTAGATCGTGGGACCTCGCTGGCCGGGAGGGGGGGGGGGGGGAATACCTCCACCCTCGAACAATATGAAAATTAAGCAATTTGAAACAACAAAGCCAATCTGTAACTTCAATTTAGATTATGGTTATGCTTCATTTGGCTTAAGAATTTTAAATATTTTTCGTGTTAAAATATACATGGGTTAGTTTTTTTTTAATGTTAACGATCAATTTTTTTTTAAATTCGCGTCATTACACGAAGCAGTTTTTTTTTTGTACGAAATCACGGAAACCCGATTGAAATCGAAAAGTATTGACCGGCACTACTTTAAATGACATGCTAGCTACAATATAATTGTTCCTTTTTTCCCATTTGTTTCCGTTATTTTTCACGGAAGACTAGACAAAGAGGAAAAGGAAAGTAAAACGGATCGGCGCGGGGTCCTTGTTGGAGCACAGAGCAAGATGCATCTGAACTCTCGCAGTGCAGCCCTTCATGCGTCCACTAACCTCGAGATTTCTCGCGATGCGTCACTTGCGTCCACTGATGCGTCCCTACGTCCATTGGCTTGGGAATCGTGCTTTGTTAATTCAGAGATTTTTTTTTAATAAGATTTGTTTAAAACTTAATAAGCGTAAGTGAAAACTCAAATAGAGAGAAAAGGAAACGTTGATAAAAATTAGCGAAAGACGAACCTAATTTTATAAATATATTTTATGCTTATTGTAAGTATCTTTAATATTTCGGTATTCATAATAAAATAAATTTATTTCAATCATTTACATATATAACAACACGCTACATTAAATTTTTTTAATTGATCGTTGTTATTTACGTTTTGAAGAATATTCGCTGATAACCCGACTCAAAATGGCTACGTGCACAATAGTGCGACCAATGTAAACAGGTGGTGCTAGCGGTAAAAGAATTCCGACACATTTTATCCCTGATAAATGCGTCCTTTACATGGTGGCTGTATTTACTAAGAGCTGTAGGGATGTATGTGCTACTGACATCCCTATGTATTCGAATATCATCAGCCCATGAAACAGGGCGAGTACAAACAGTCTGCTCAAAGAATTTTGACATATGATATACCTTAACTTATATTTATTATACTGTGTCAGTTTTATTTACAAATGTTATTGACAGTGATTTTCATTGAAACATTTTGCATTCAAAGATTTTTGGGTGTACTTTTTTTTTATTCACCCATATGTTTCTATTCACCCCGTTTACGGTAAAGGTAGGGACTGTAAAAATTCCTAGTTTTTGTGACCACTAGGATAGACTCCACAACCCTTTATGTACTCTGGAAAATATCACCTGCTCTTTGGTTACTGACTTGTGAGACTTGTAACCGAGGTTGTTTGTTATTGGATACTTCTTTTCGTTGAGGGTTCTTTTTATTGGTTCAGAGTCCATCCAATAAACTGTGGTCCAATCACAGGGGTAGGAAAAAGATAAATGTGTTTGGCTTCTAGCCTATCGATAAATAAATATGTAATTTTTTACTGTCTCTAGTCATTGGTAGGGACACATGTATTTCGCGATTTCATTTCAAGTCAAGGTATTTCACAAAACACTGTAGCTTTTTCTAAGAGTCATGGCAAATTGTGAGCGTGCAGCAGTACGGTGACCACATTCTCATTGGCCCCGTCAAGAGCGGGACGACACCTCTCACCGACCTCAGCCAATAACCACAGGAGAAAAGCTACAGTATTTTGTGAAATACCTTGACACGAAATGTATTCGCGAAATACAGGTGTTCCTAGTCATTGGTAGAGACGGGATAAATACTCAGTTTTAATGAACTCCAGAATATACTTCACAGTCCTCGATACACTCACGCAAATATTACATACCAACTCATTGGCTGCTCACATGTGAGAAAGTATCAACTGAGTAGCTTGTGATCAAACAATTTATTGGTTGAGGGTTTCTGATTGGCCCAGAGACTTCCAGACGAACTGTGAGCCAATTGCAGCAGCAGCACAAAGTTATATATGTTTGGATTCTAACTTATCGGAAATTAATCCCCGAATTTTTCCGGTTTATAGTCATTGGTGTCTAGTGATAAGATTTTTGGTAATCCCTATAACTGTAATAATACTGTTGATACACACTGTGATGCTTATTTTCAATATCTACATTAACGAAGGTAAATTATAATACTACAGAATAAATATTATTATGGCATATAAACTGATAAAAATCCAATATAGCGTGTTTCGGGTCGTGTCTCTTCCCCCTGTATCGGTAACATCTAACGTATGTTATGTATATCCAAGCCCCATTGCCGCATGGATTTCTATGTACGTCTGGCCGAGAGAAAACCACTAGTTCGTTTTATCCCCCCCCCCCCGGGGGGGGGGGGTGTTAATATTGTCCATATGTCGGATGTCGATCCTTAGGCAAAAATGGCGCTTTCTTCAACTATCACGGGTTTTCTTTAGTTTCTGTCGCTTCCTTCTTTTTCTGGGGGTAATCAGGATTCCATTTAGAAAGGGGGGGGGGGGGGGGCCGCTGATATAACTTCGGATCAAGTAATCTACCAAATGTAGTTAATTTGATTACTGAAGAAAATGAATCTCACAAATAAAGCAGCATTTTTATCCCGCAGAAAGTCAGGAAAAATAATTATATTGGAGTATTTTTGTACCTCCAAATTTATTACACATAATGGAGATAATTGTAATATTTAAATTTTGAGAAAAAATTTATAAATTTTACAATAATGCAATTAACGTAGGTGGAGTCTGGCCAAATAAAAAAAAAAAACAAATATTTATTTCAATATTAGGGTAAATATCACTGTTACACACTGCAATTAAATAATTGTTTGCATTTATGTTGATTTATGTATATAAAAATGACAAATATAATCAAATATCGATCAGTCGTTAGAAATGAACTATGGAAACAGAACTACAGCGGTACACATGGACCGCTGTTTGCTTTCAATTTATTTCCTTTTGTTGGTGGGAATGTTAGATTGTTTAGGAATTTTGAGTACCTATAAGGGTTGGGTGGAGGCATATATGCCCCCGTCCGTGTAGTTAGTGTTCTTCCCTAGTGGAGGGGTGGGTGGGGTGAGAATATACCCCGTGTTTGCCCATCGTTATCTCTCTCCCCTCTCCCACTGCCGGCGACACCTTCAATGAAGCCATCCCTCCCCTACACCGAGAGAGCAGGAGAGAGATGCGCTATCTGGTCCGCTCGTAAACACCGCCCCCTCGACATTATTTATGGTGACTGGCTCGGCCCTGCGGGAGGGGGGGGGGTAAGCTTTGTTCCACCAAAAAACATCGCCACGAGAGGGAAGTTCCTTCCGAGAAATGGTACGCCTGCGCGCGTATGCCTTTAGAGAGCGCGGGAGTCGGGCGTTCGGGCGCACTAAAACCCGGGCGGGACAAAGCATGACAGATACGCCGCGCCGGTTGCGCATTACTCTTCCCCCTCCTCCCTTTCCAACCCCCCCCCCCTTCCCCCTTCCCCCCCCCCCCCCCTCTGCGACGATATTGTTAGTGGCTTGAGATACTGACATCGGCGCGCCACCACTCTTAGGGGTGCGAGAAGAGTCTTCCACCCGGAGGAAAATTCTTTGACTCTCTTTATGTCTTCTCCCACGTGAATTCCCTCTCTCTCTCTCTCTCTCTATCTGTCCCAGCCCCCTTCCCTTCGTTTCTTTTTATTTATTTGCCGGTAATGTAACTCAGCCTGACGTTTAATTTCTGAAAGAAACGTCATAAACGTCGGGGATGCGTTTTATTTACCGCGCCTTCTGTTGGGAGGTTTTGTGACGTACGGGGGAGGGAGAGTAACGGCAACAGTTTGTAGGACTGGTTTTTGTGCCTCTGGGGATGGTGCGGCTGGGGGAGGTTGGTACACCTCGCGACTGTCTCTTCTTTCCTCTTCTTCTTAGACGTATACAGTCCGCAGCTGTAAAGATAGTCCCAGAGACCTGTGCGTCTGACACATTTCCACGTATCCTTTTCCCCCTTCTGCTCTATACTTCTGACTCGAATCCACCATTCTACCTTAACACATAATGCTCGAAAAGATTTTTATGTTATCGCGACCGCCCTTTAAAAGGGTTTCATTTTACGAGTGTAGCGATCTAAGGGTGAAGATATCAAACGACACCTTATGATTTAGTGTTGGGGTTAAATCCTGACGCAAAAATAAAATATAAATATTTCACCGCCACACCCCAAATTCTCTTCCATCTCCATGAATTTGTAATTCCCTTTTAAACGTTTTATCAGATAGGTAGTGATTTATTGTTAATGTCGCGTGTCAAGACAGTTAAAAATTGTTAGTAAATTTATTTTATGTACAATTTTTTAATCAGCTGAAATAAAACTACTTTTTTACTATTTGAAAAAACATCTCATGCCATGTTCGTAAAATCCAGAAAATTAATAAAATGCAGAAACACTATTACACTTAAACACTAACTAACCGCAAGTAATTTCCGTTTTTAAAAAAAATTAATGATCAGGATGTGAAAATCTGTAGGATTCCTAGAATCTGCGGCCAGAAGGATTTACTATAGTGGTTTTAACCGACACATGTGATTCCAGGGGATAAGGTTCTTGTAGTATGCTGCGCACTTGCCTTGTTTGGGTAAAGTAACTCAATTATCATATACGGTATGTTTCCGAAATTATTGATTAACAGAGAATGGTAAAATTCGAAGATTTACCGATAGGCTAGAAGCCAAACACATTTACCTTCTTCCTGCCACTGTGTCTGGACCACAGTTAGAGGGACTATTAACCAACCGTGGGGGGGGGGGGGGGGAGACCTCAACGCTAAAAGAATTCAATCACAAGCAACCCCGAGAACAGGTCTCACAAGTCAGTAGCCAAAGAGCAGGTGGTATAAAGGGCTGTGGAGTCCATCCTAGAGTCAGTGGAACCGCGAATTTTTCCATTCCCCATTACTCAGTGACTGTAAAGAGTGGAGTATAACATTTTTTCATGCGAGGGACTGGGATCTACGCCCGTTGAAAATATGTTAACTTCTATTTATCTTTATTTAAATAACAGATTTTATTATCCCTAGTACTTAAATAACACGCGCGTGCATTTTATATTACATAGGTTGAAACCAACAATGGGGGAGGTCGCAATTTTCGTGTATCTTAAATTTATGTACAGTATGGGTCTGAATTCGGCCGCAACTCTTATCCGAGGCCAGAGTGTTCGGACTTCGCGATGTCGGACGCATGTTTCCTCCCCGCTTCTCGTCTTCCCCTCCACCCTCCGCAACCCGGCACCGTGACGGACAATAACAGGAAGGAAGTGCGCTGCCGGATCATGGGTACTGATCAACGAGCCAGCAGGGAGTCCCCTCAAGGGGTGCCTCGCCCTGCCGCAAGTAGGCCCGTGGATACGGAGACATACCCGCACGGTACAGCTCGGCAATGCTGAGCTCTCCCGTGTACGTCGCTCCGTGCGGTGGTAGCCATGTTTGTTTATGTTATAAATACGTTAAAAATTTTCAAGTACTATAATATCTCGTGTTCTGTTATTATATTTGTCGTTTATTTTTTATTATTTATGTAAATTGTGCCGTGCTATGATCTCGAGGCATTATATATATATATATATATATATATATATATATATATATATATATATATATATATATATATATATATAGTAATCTTGAATAGCAGTCTCATTGGTTGCCATTTGTAGAGACTGGAGAAATTCGCGCTTTGGATGACCTCTAGGATAGACTCCACAATCCCCTACACACTCAGGCAAATATCACCCGCTCATTGGCTATTGACTCGTGACACCTGTCAACTGGGACGCTTGCGATTCGATAATTTTTTTTTTGTTGAAGGTTTTTCATTGGCTCAAAGTCCTTCAGATAAACTGTGAGCCAATCAGAGAAGCAATATAAAGGTACAGTTGTTTGGATTATAGCATATCGTGAAATGAATCCGCGAATTTTGCCGGTCTCTAGCCATTTGTTACGTTTCGGTGACATTGTAGAACGGGCTTCGCACTCCGGGTGGCTCTGGAAACAGCTCACTGCCCGCGTTTCAACTCTCACCACGGCGGATTGTTGCAGTTCCCACGCACACTAATATTTTCGTTGTAAATGGAACAAAAATATTCATTTTATGTTACAGATGTTTGTAAATTTGTGTATTACATGAATAAAAACAGTGTCGCTACAAAAGTTCATTATTGTTATTACGTTTATGCAGTAATTTTCGTAATGTCTATATCTTAAAATTTTCGAAATGACTAAATCCTAAAATTAGTGATGGAAAAACTATTACATTCCATTTTGTTATTACTGAAAAAAATTTAAGACAAATTATATCAAGCACCCCATTACTATTTTAAAGTTTATATTGTTATTAATTTCACATATTCATTTCCGTAATTAGGCCTAATACATTCTAAAAATATTGATAGAAAATTTTAGACAAATGATGTCAAACACCCAACGCTTTTAGTTGTACAGAGTTGTGGTGCATTATTCGACTGTGGGACAAAAAACATAGTTATAATTTTTTTAAAATTTTTAGTTCATTCAACGATAAAAACAGTTTTTTTTTGTTTTTAAACTATAAGTTAATTTTATTATTTTAAGTCTTAAAAGATTAACCCCTCCCCCGGAACATTTCCCACCATAACCCGATATATTGGATCGGAAACACTCAAAAAAAAAAAAATTCGTTTCTAAAATTGTCGAAATTTAGGGTCATTAACCCGTTCCCCTTCCAAGGGGAAGAAAAATGAAAAACGGGCACATTTTCCACCACAGCTCGACCTTTTGGATCGGAAAGACTCCAAAATCGATTTTTTTTATTGTAATAATTTTGGGCCTTTAACCTCAATTCCTCCCTATGGGCACAATTGAACCCGGTGTAGATTGCCACCATGCCCTGACCTTATGGATACACAAAAAGCGTGGTCATTACCCATAGCTAGAAATTATGTTTTTTTGACCCTCTAACCCCTCTACTTTCCCTTAACACTGAGGTCTTAAAATTATCAAAATATTATATTTTCAGAGGTTCTTAAAATATATGCAAAAGTTCAACACATTAGGACGTCGAAAAGTGGGTAAAAAGTGAATGGAAATATTTTATTAAGTAGTTCCTTCATTCATTTATACATACAGGTCAGGCTATTAAGCAAAGTGAAAAAGTGATATATATTAACCAGTCATTACATGACTTCTTATAGTTTCGATTTCGACAGGATTTGTGAACACAGAAAATGATTTTACGTGGCGTGCGGGAATGGAAAGATTTCCTGTAATTTCAAATAGTGAACATCCTTATTTATACGAGCTCTTATTCAAGACGTGACATACGATAACCATAGTTTAAATAGGGTTTGGTTTGTGTGTTTTGTAACATAGTCTTTGAGTCGTGTTACTGGTATCTGAGCCTAATGACATAATGCAAAGACTTACAAATCGTAAAATATACGGGCCTATAAATATATTCTCGGTTATTCTGTGTGTTGTGTGAGAGAAGGAAAAATGTGGTATGTGATAGTCAGAACACTTGATTCATTTCGTGAACTGATATTATTTTTATACTGTGTGTTTTTAGTTAAAGGTGAATTCTTTTTTACCTCTACATATTTTTGGGCACGTTTTGTAATACAACTTTTCTTCTGTTTTTCAGGTAAGAAAAAACACGAGGATGAAAGTGTTTCCTGTAACCTGTGGTGAGTGACCGACTATGTAATTAATGTGTAAAATGTCTTGTTAATGTATCTTAATTTACAATTTTTTCATGTATTTGACAGATATTTAATATTATGAGAAAACTAAAATGTTAAAATAGATAAATGTTTTTCTATCTTAAAACTTTTGCTATCAGTTTTTTTTTAAACCATGCTTTTACTAGCTTGACCTGTTTGTTTGAATGGAATATGTAATAAATTATTTCCATTCAAAATTGTACCCACTTTTCAACGTCTTAATTTGTTGATATTTTGCATAAATATAAAGAATATCTGATAATATAATATTTTGATAACTTACGACCTTAGTGTGGGGGTCAGAGGGTCAGGAAAACATAATTTCGAGCTATGTGTAATGACCATGCTTTTTGTGTATCCATCAGGTCGGGGCATGGTGGGAAATTGCACTGGGTTCAATTGTGCCCCTGGGAGGGGGGGGGGGGGGTGGAGTGGCGTTAAAGGCTCAAAATTTTGACAATTTAAAAAAAAAACGTTTTCGATTTAGGTTGTTTCCGAGGTTTGGTTATGGTGGAAAATGTGTCCGTGTTTCGACTTTCTCTCCTTCGGAGGGGGGAAGGGTTAATGACCCTAAATTTCAAAAATTTCAAAAATGTATTCTTTTTTGGTTTTGAGTGTTTCCGATCAAATAGGTCGGGTTATGGTGGTAAATGTGCCGGGGGAGGCTTTGAAGCCCTAGAATCTTTAACGCTCTCGTAACCCGGCTTGGAGGCTGATTTTAGGAAAACACCATGTTCAATTAATGTGTATGTAATATAAATAATATCCCTGCCGAGTTTCAAACTTGTAGACATATACTTGAAAGACGGCCAAGAGCTTTCATTTTACCTTGAACTCACAAATTTAGATATATTTTCCTTTAAATTATTTTTTTTAATGGGGTTCTGGATATCATTAATCTTACATTTTCTATTACTAATTTAATATAGTCATTACGAAATTATTTGTACATAGTAATTACGAAAATGAAAGAAGAGAGTACGCCACGCTTATAGTTATACAGAGTTGTGGTGCATTATTTGGCTGTTGGACAAAAAACCTAATTTTAGATTTTATTTTAAAATTTTTAGTTTATTCAACAATAAAAGTTTTTTTAATTTGTTAAACTATGAGTTAATTATTTAAATTTTTTGCCTCATACAAAAAATGAAGATCTTAACGTTTCACAGCATTGAAACTTTCCTGGGGGGGGGGGGGGGCAAACAATGTTACCGGCTACATTTCATAGTATTAAAAAAAAAACCTTTCCTAAGAGAGAACTATGTGTCATTATATTGGCATGTAAACACAGTTTCAGAGAATTTAGATATCTTAATTAAGTTGAACATCTTCGGATAAATAATATTGAGAGATGATTAGGGACTGCAAAATGCCTAGGTTCCGATAACCTTCAAGTTAGACTACACAATCCACTGTATACTCGGGCGAATAACGCCAGCTGCTGACTCAAGAGTAGGAGAATGCATTTTTCGCTAAAAGATTTTTAGGTTATCTAAAAGTTATTACACTGTACCATCGTCTGTGTTTCGTGATTGGGTGAGTTTCTTTAAGGCATGTGTCCACTGTCGGCACACCAATCACAGCCATCCATTCCGGGAGCAGACGCCCCCAAATGGTCCGGTCAAATTGGGCAATGGCTTCTCTTACAGACGGGTAATCGCAAGGGAACAATCGCTAGCAAGGGCGTACCTTATTGCTAGGAATTGGAAAAAATTCGCGGGTTCATTGATCTTTAGAATAGACTTGATAGTATTTTACACACTGGAGCAAATGTTACTAGCTCAATGGATGGTGTCTTGTAAGATCTCTTCACCGGTTAAACTCTAATTCTGGTTTAGGGATTCTCACTGGCCCACAGTTAGGGGCAGGCATTTTTGACGAATAAATCTGAACGCCTATTAGACTGCAACACGGTATGCCCGCAACAGCGGTTTCTCCCTTGTGATTGGCGGCCGTCTGTGATAGAGGTCGTTGCCTCATTTGAGTGAGCTACTCAGAACGCGATTGAATCCGCACTGAATTGCCGTGATTGGTGTGTTAATATAAGACATGTACCTGAAAGAGTTTCACCCAATCAAGAAACACAGACGATGCTACAGAGTTTTAAACTTTCAGCTATTCTCGGAATCCTTTCGCGAAATATTCATTACCCTACCCACAGTCCTCCGTATAAGCGTTTCAATTTTTGCCTGCAGCGAAATTAATCAGTGATTTTTTTCCGTTCTCTACTTATTTCCGTCTACTGAGCGATCAGGTTATTTAGAAGAAAAAAAAATACATGCCCCCTGAGTGATTGGGTAGCCACATATTCTCCTCGTTCAGAGCGTTGTGAACTGGAAGGGGATGCGCATGTGCTTCAAGTCTAGTTAGATACCTGATGAAATCCGCGAAATAATCGGAGGCGCCACTAATAGAGAGGGAGTGCGCGCTACGGGCGGTCTGCCGGGATGGGGGGGGGGGGGGGCTTCCAGCCACCAGCTCGGAGAACAAACACGTTCACGAGGGGTCCAGAGAAGAGAGCCCGGCGGAGGGGAAGAGGGGGTGCTGCGTGTTCGGGCAGCGCGCCTCAGCGGGGGACGCCTCAGGTGAAGGATGACAGCCCATTCATCGTGGGCCGGGGGTTTGGCGGGGGTGCTGGGCTCGCCTCCATTGTCCCGGGCCAGCGTGAGCGATCACCGGGGCCATTTATCCCCTCCACCCTCCCACGGCCAGCGTCCTGTTTGGTTTATCGTCCGCGGGGCGCTGCCGTTCCTGGGTTCGTCGCGGTCCGCGGGGTATCCGTCTGCGTCCGCCGGCCCGTTGATGGCGCGCACGACCGCGACAACGGCGGTAATGAGGGCCTCTCTGCCCGCGAAGTACAGCCTGCCGCCAGCGCGTGTGTCGTCTCCCCTCCCTGCCGCCCCGGTGTCCGCAGCACCGCCAACTGTCGTCCAGTCACAGTTCACTACTGGGTGGCGAGACAAGAGTAGGTACCTGCAACATTCGCGATTTCAATGACCTATAGGTAGAGACTGGAAGAATTCGCGTTTTGGATTACCTCTAGGATAGACTCCACCATCCCCTACACACTCAGGCAAATGCCACCTGCTCATTGGCTGTTGACTCGTGACACCTGTCAACTGGGACGCTTGCGATTCGATACTTTTTTGGTTGAAGGTTTTTCATTGGCTCAAAGTCCTTCAGATAAACTGTGAGTCAATCAGAGAAGCAATATGAAGGGACAGTTGTTTAGATTCTATCATATCGTGAAATGAATCCGCGAATTTTTTCCGGTCTCTACCTATGGGATAGACACCTTAATATTCTATGCACTCGGGCAAATTACGCCTTCTCATTGGCTACTGACGTATAAGTCCTGTTAACTGGTATGTTCCGTGATTCGATACTTCTTTCGATGAAGGTTTTTCATTGGCTCAGAGTCCTTCAGGTAAACCGTGGCCCAATCACTGAAACAGCAATAGGTGCAAACGTATTTGTATTCTAGCCTATCGCAAAATGAATCCGCGAATTTTGCAGGTGTCTAGACAAGAGTGATTCAGTAATCGAAGCAAAGTATTGCAGTCTAACTGGTGGCATGCATATTTCGCGAAAATGATTCCGAGACCAGCTGAAAGTTTAAAAAAACGCTGTAGCATCGTCTGTGTTTCGTGATCGGGTGAGTTTCTTGTTGTTAAAAGCAATTCAGCGGGGAAGCAAACGCGTCCTGAGTGGCTCGGTGAAACAAGGCGACGCCTTATTTCGCAGACGGCCGCCAATCACGAGGCAGAAACCGCTGGTTAGGGTATAATTTTTTGCAGTTAAATGGGCGTTCGGGTTTATTCGCGAAAAATGCCTGCCCCTAAGTCTAAATGGTAGCGAAATGTTCACGAACTATCTGGGTCCTTAGTAATGAGTTCATTGGTTGCTGCCGTATTTCTTTAGGACACACACACACACACACACACACACACACACACACACACCTACACACACACACACACTATTTGATCAACTTTTTTTTCTTTTTTTTCCCTCTTCTAGTTATTCAGGGCGTGTCAAACAGCTGTTATTCAATTACCAGGGAAGTCTATGCGTACTAGAATTTTCTTTCTAGAATGTCATCAAATAACAACGTGAAGTTGGTAGCTTTATGCTCATAATCAGTAAGGACTAGAAAAATTTCTGATTTTATTGACCTTCGGGTTAGACTCCACAATTCCTTTACATGCTTGCGCAAATTAAAAACTGCTCATTCGCTGATAACTTAAGATGCTTGTGATTCGATACACTAGTTCTCGTGTTGAAGGTTTTTCATTGGTTCAGAGTGTGTTCAAATACTATAGAACTCAATACCGAACACTCTGCCTGTTCAGCATGGAGAAACATGGATACCATGGGCACTAGCGCTGTCTTGCGATAGTTGTTTAGAACTTAGTTCAGAAAAGTGGAGGAAAATAACATAATTACTTATGACTATGATAATTATTATTATAAAAGCAGTGATAGGCCACGTCTGCATGATTACGTGGTAGAGACCGGAAAAATTCGGGGTTTCATTTCGCGTTAGGCTAGAATCCAAATGCGTTTAACATTTTGCTGCTTCAATATTGGACCACAGTTTGCCTGCAGGACTCTGAGCCAATGAATAACCGTCGACGAAAGAAGTTTCAAATCACAAGCCTTCCAGTTGACAGTTCTCACGTGTCAGTAGCAAATGAGCAGATGTGATTTTTCCGAGTACATATAGGATCGTTGAGTCTATCCTAGAGATAATTGAAACCGCGAATTTTTCCAGTCCCTATTACGTGGTAACTGTGTGAAAATATTTTTTTTCTACAGATATGATATTGGTTTGGACGTTGAAAACTTTGGTTGTAGTGGAGTGTTTGCATTGTAGAAACAGTTTTAATTTACCCTTTTTTAAAAATAAAAGTTAATGTCTTTAACAACTGAGATTCTAATTCATACCCAATAACCATCATAATAAATTATCAAGCACATGCGTCATCCATCAGAAATTTTCAAGCACCATTTCCGCAATGTTTTGGGCGGAACTATATGGTAATGGCGAGGTTAAAAAGTAACTTCAATTACATCATAGCATGCAGTCTTCTGACAATTCCTAACTCCATGGCGTGTGCAGCAATCCTAATATAATAAAAACTTTCTGTAATTTGGTTTAAACAATTTATAAGCTAGTCCTTAACAGAAGCTGTAATACCTGAATAATAAACCCATATATATTTTTCAAATCGTTCTGTATAGTTTGTATTAATTTTTTAATGTACATGTTATCAACAGGCTTTTTCAAATTCTTTAATACTCTTGCAGGGAAAACATTACAGAGTGAAATTGGTTTACAAGCATATAATTACATGTAATTTTTTGAGAATGAATAGAACGGTTTCACATTATTTTCCACTCGGTAATTATAACAGCCGTAATTAGTGCATATTGTGCCAGATTTTCCAGGTATTTGAACCGTTATCAGTATATCCCAACTGATATCAAAGCTGATTTTACATCACTGTACACGCTGAGAAAACACACACACGCCCATTCAAAAACAGACCAAATTATCACACATTATTCCTCATTATTCAGTTATTGATATACTAACGAGACATATTGGAGCAGTAAAAATAGTTCTTCAGATCCGTTTACACAAATATACTGTTAATTGTTTTAATATTTACCCATATTAATATGTTTACAAATCTTCACTCCTCAGTATCTAACAACTCTCACTATGATCACGGAACGCATTGTTTTCCATGATTTCTGGAGTGTGTTTTTATTGAGTTCTATAGTTTTTGCTGTTGTCCAATCACTGAAGCGGCAATATTTACCTGCAGTTTTTTTTTCTCCTTATTTTTATCATATAACCTGCAATAGTTTGTCCCCATGTTTTATAGACTTCCTGTGTACACGTTCAGTGCTGGAGACACAACAGCACGATATAGCGATGCGTACAACGCGATGCGACATCAAAATATCGCGTAGTTGTGAACACATTAGGTACTCGCCCGCGCGATGAACAAAAATACGCGATTTAAATTAAAATAAAAGTTTCTTGCCATTACACACGCAAAAAAACAAGCAAAAAAAACACCATCGCCGCTTGCAGATTTTGTAAGGACATTTTGAGAGAAACATGTTTACTAAAATTTAAAATTAAATTAAAAAAAATCACTTTGCGTGAACACATTTCATAGGTTTCAAACATAAATTTAGTTTAAAAAAATCTGAAAAATATACGAATAAGAACAGTATTACCAACGCTCTAATATAACCATCTTGCGAAAACAAAAATGTTGCGTTCATTTCAGCAACGCCACGCCCGCGACGCGATAGAAATAAAAAATAAAATATGTCTATAAAAGAATGACCAAGTTACAAATTTTAATAGTATAAACTGTAAGGGTTGTAGTGTGTTGTTTCAATGTCACAATTAAAGAGTAACTCAAACTGTTTTAGATAAGCGTATGTGAGTACTGCTGTGTTGTTTTCTCGCTTGCAGCTCCACCTATGTTGAAAAAATGGCCATTAGTAGAGGGTGAACTTATAAACTTTATCAACAGGACTCTTTGTGCGAGAGTGGTTGTACGTTGAAGTCCCTGGCCGTTGGATTGGTCGTAATGGTCGAGACGACCAAGAGATTTTTTTCGCTGGCCTCCACGTATACGTCTTATATAACGCTATGCGTTTTTTTTCCTTTGGAGCTTTATGAAAGATCGTATCAAGGTTCCGCCGATACCTAATGATTTGCCAGAGTTGAAACACAGAACTGAAGAGGCTACTGCTTCCATTACTCCGGACGTATTAACCAAAGTGAAGGAAGAATTGGACTTTAGATTGGATGTGTGCCATATAACTGCACTTATTGAAAATTTTTAAGGAATACTAGGTTAGTTTACCTTTAATTTGATGTATGATTTGTTGTAAATAGTCTAAATTTAAATTAAAGTGATATAATATATAATTGAAAACGAGGACATTATTTTATGGAGAGCCATATTTCTAATCGGGAAGTCTGTCACTTCCGCCATTTATGTCGCGCCGACGTCACGCGGATATGTCGAACGTGATTGGTTATGGCGTCTTCCAATGACTGCACTGGCCTCGAGTGCAGAATTGTACCATATTCCATTGGCCACTTGCACTTGGCTGGTGCGTGCCGAGTGCAATACTTCCGCAGTTATTCAGTGCAATATGGTAGACAACATGGGAGTCAATATTCAGAAATTATTAGCTGTTCCTGAGATTTATGATCTTCTGTTAAAGAAATACCTAACATATGAAACTATATTAATAATGTAGATCGTCATTATATTGACGAAGTGGTTAGTTGTTTTATTTATATGATTTTATTTTACTTATTTTTTAAAAAGTTTTCCGTTGCCGATTCTTAATACCAGCATTTCGTCGGCCATTTTAGAGACCTGCAAAATTCGTGGATTCATTCGGTGATAGGCTAGAATTCAAAAACATATACCTCTTAGATAATTTTGCTATTGGCTTACTGTTCATCTGGACGAATCTCAACCAGTTATAAACCCTCAACCAAAGAAGGATCGAATCACAGACAAACCAGCTGAGACGACTCACAAGTCGGCAGACAATGAACTTGCGTTATTTGCCCGAGTGTACAAGGGTTTGTGTAGTCTATCCTGAAGGCCAACGAAACCGCGAATTGTGCAGGTCTCTAGTGATACGCCACAAGGTCCGGAAACACACGATGGACCGCAGAGCGGACCACAGCCTCGGGAAGTGTGTGATGAGTCATGAATCACGGGGAAAAGTCAGCGTACGTCCGACGCGAGGGTGGTGATTAGCGGTGATGTACGAGCGCGAGTGTGGTGTTTTGTGACGGCTAATGGGTTGTAATGTGTGCCGGGCGCTGAGGCCGTGTGTGCGAGAGTGCAGACGTGCGGGAACGACTGGTGGGCGTGTGGCCTCTCTCTACCGCGGGCAGCGCTCCTAGCGCTCCTGGTGGCGGGCGTTCCCGCTGCTCGCGTTCAACACTGCAGCCGCTTTTACAGTTTACTCAAGTATTACATTATATGGGCGCGTTAGAAGTTATACTTAGGGCCAGGCATTTTTCGCGAAAAAAAAATCTGAACGCCTATTAGACTGCAACAAGTTATACCAGAACCAGCCGTTTCTTCCTTGTGGTTGGCGGTCGTCTGCGAGAGAAGTCGTTGCTTTATTTGACGGAGCCACTAAGGACGCGTTTGCTTCTGTATTGAATTACTGAGATTAGGTTATACTGACATTAGACACGTACCTGAAAGAAACTCACACAATAACAAAACACAGACAATGCTACAGTGTTTTAACTTTCACTAGTCTCAGAATCTTTTCGCGAAAAGTGCATGTCCCTACCTATAATCTATAAATAATCCTGGTCTTTGGATTACGGGTATTCTGACACGCGTTGAAGGAAAGAACGCAGGAGAACAAGCGACTGAATCGCATGCGATCCGGAGAGAAGGTGAAACGTGGCAGCAACCAATGGTCACGTGACATCTACTTGTTTTATTTTGTGGAGTCTAACGGGGCACAAGAAAATTAGACGAATTATGCATGTATCCGCCAATGCGCCAAACGAGAACGAAAAAAAAAGTTTTATACGAATGGTTTTGTGGGAGAGGGCAGTGGTGGATGGCTATGTGGGGTTGTACGAGATGTGATCAAAAATTACGGTTAACGAATTTTCGCAGCAGCAACTGCTGACACTATGTTTGAAGTTATATGACCGACAGCCTGATCCGTTGAGATAGTCAGTGTCAAGTTTGAACAAGTTGTGATTTGTCAATCGGCTTCCAGAGCCAGAAGAGTGAGGTAATGTTTACCGTGTCTGTCGCGCATCATGGATGGAGAACCGGAAATTTCGCGGATTCGACTGGCCTCCGGGTGGAATTCAAAATCAAACGCGTTTTGTTGTTGTTGTGAAAATGAGTTCAGAAAAACTGTTCAGTGGCTTCCTCCTTCATCACGACTACGCGCCGTACCACACCTCGCTTCATATCCGCGAGATTTTGGCAAAAAAAAAAAGTTCCTGTCTGTCCACATCGTGAAATCAACGTTGGGATAAGTGCGATCGCTAACAAGGTATTTTTTAAAGATATTTGTTCAAATTTGTTATAAGCTAATTGCTTTGTTCCTAGTAAATATTGTGTACAGTTTTTTCATCGTACACCGTAAATCCCCTCCCCTTTTCCGAAATCGTAAAAACATCCATCATTCCCACCAACAAAATGAGAAAATTTGAAAGCAACGGCAGTATAAAAGTGTTTAATTCCCCCCCCCCCCCCCCCCCCAACAATAAAAACAATATTCTGCGTATTCTACTGTGAGTGCGTAGTACTTGCCGTAAGTGATCGTCACGTGGGTAACCGTGCTTGCGTGCGTGTGATCATGGTGCGGTGGGCTGCCGCTCCAAGTGGCGGCCTCTCCCACGCTCATAACATATGTCCACGAGAATATAAGAAGTACTCCTTGAACAAATTGCACTCGAAAAATCACCTTAACTGATGTGTGATCTCTTAATACATTTTATTTTCCCGAAAACCCTTAACATAAGTACCTACTTAAAAGTTTCGAGGTCTGTGGGATGATCAAAATTTTAGAGATTCATGAAGGTAATATAAACAGCTTCGCGAGTACTCATAACAACGGTTAATACAAAACAGCATGCCGCATTGAATCAGACTAATGGTTTTAGAAAAAGTAGAAATACAGATAGATAATGCATTTTTTAAACAGCTTAACATTACTGGATCATTTACAAACATCTATTCATAAAGACAGGTAAAATTAGCGGTCTCATTTCAACATTTGTTAGAATAGCAAACACGTGTATCTTCATGCTGCTTCAGTAGAGACCGGAAAAATTCGCGAATTCATTTCGCGAAAGGCTAAAATAAAAATCGTTATACCTCAGTGCTGCCTCTGCTATTGGTTCACAGCTCACCTGGGTGACCCTGGGCCAATGAGAAACACCCAACCAAAGCTTTATCGAATCACAGGCTGCTACGCTGGAACGTCTCACAAGACAGCAGCCAATGAGTGGGAGTGTACGTAGAACTAAAGGAGTTCATCCTAGAGGTCATTGAACCCGCGAATTTTTCCGGTCCCTATGCTTCAGTGATTGGGCCACAGTTCATATGGAGGAGTCCGAGACAGTGAAAAACCTTCTCCTAAAGAATTATCGAATCACAAGCAACAGAGTTTACGGGTCTCGCGAGTCAGTAGCCAATGATCAGGTGGCACTTGCCCGAACGTGTAGAGGATTGTGAAGTCTATCCTAGAGATCATCCTAATCGCGAATTTTCCAGTCCCTATCTATTAATCACTAATAGGGGCTGGAAATATTCGTGGGTTCAGTGAGCTCCAGGATAGACTGCGCGGTCCTGCATACACTTACGTAAATATCAAATGCTCGTTGGCTGCTCACATGTGAGAACTGGGTAGTTTGTGATTACGTCAGTCCATTGGTTGAGGTTTTCTGACCGTCCCCACAGACTTCCGGACTTACTGTGAGCCAGTTGCAGGAGCTGCACGAAGTTACGTAGGTTCATATTCCAGCCTATCGTGAAGTGTCTGTCCGGGGTCTAGTCACCAGAGCTCGGGGTGGACGTCTCATCGGCCGCCGAGAGAACACCCGGGGCTGGCCGCGGTGTGGGACGCATTCCGACACGGGCGGCGACCAATCGCGTGTCGCTTCCGCCGGCGGACGCTCCACCTCCCCCCCCCCCCCCCATTCCTCTTCGGTGTCGTAGTTCCCGGAACACACGCCACGCTGTTAAAACTGCCTAGTGACTCGCAGCTGTTTTGTCGTAGCAGGCCTACTGCGTCTGTCGCTGCTGTCGTCGTGTGTCCAGTGAAGCCGTTAGGCGGGTGCCCCACATTTAAGGTCATGATTTCATACTTACGTTAATCACAGATAAACTTGTAGACTTTTACAATAGTTTAACTTTTAAGAAATGAACAATGTATGCATGCACGTTTCTCATTGGCTCGGACCTCGGACTCATCCAGACGTGTAGTGAGCCAATAAAAAAATCAGCTTGAAGGTATGTGAATTTGAATCTTAGCCTATCGCGAGATGTATCCGCGAAATGTTTTTGGTCTCTAGACATAACAAAGATACTTAAGCCATTAAATACGAGGAACATATTTGAAAATTGCAGGAAGTATCTTTGTTGCGTTACTTGACACATGTTGCTTCGCCACACTATAGCACACATTAACCAAAAGAAAAGAAAAGAAAATACACACAGTGGACAAACGGTACACACAGTGCACACACGGGTTGCGATTATAAGTAGATACTGGAAAAATTCGCGGATTCATTTCGCGAAAGGCTGAAATTGAAATACTGATGCCATTGTGCTGCGTTTTCTATTGAGCCCAAGTTCATGTGGAGTTCTGTGGACCAATCAGAAATCCTCACCCAGAGAAGTGTCGAATCAGAAAACTAACAAATGAAGACGTCTCACAAGTCACCAGCCAATGGACGGGTGACATTTGCTCGAATGAGGAGAATACTTTAGATTCTATGCTGGAGGTCTCTGATCCCACGATTTTTTTCCAGTACCTAATCATAAGGTTACAAGCTGCTTGCAAGCACAGCAGGGGATCGCGCATGGCGACGCATCGGCGAACGTTAGAACTGCTAATTACTAGAGATTTGTCAAATTCGCGGTTTCGATGGCCTTCAGGATAGACTGCACATACCTCTGTACACTCGGGCAAATAACGCAAGTTAATTGGCTGCCGACTTGTAAGTCGTCTCATCTGGTTTGTCTGTGATTCGATCCTTCTTTGGTTGAGGGTTTATAACTGGTTGAGATTCGTCCAGATGAACAGTAAGCCAATAGCAAAAATATCTAAGAGGTAAATGTGTTTGAATTCTAGCCTATCACCGAATGAAACCCGCGAATTTTGCAGGCCTCTACTAATTACAAGTGATGTTAAAAAAAAATTCTCTAGTTACACAGAGGCAAGTATCCTGGCGTGTAGAAACGTTTTCGTGGAGTGTAGGCGTCCCGCCTATAGTCCTGGGGCTGTGGACGTGTCCTCTGACCAGTCCTTACCCCCTGCACCCCCCTGCACCCCCCTGCCGCTCTCCTGTCTGCCCGGGTCGCCGATGCACGAAGGCTGATTGCATCCTCCGCTTAACTAGCGGCGATGACGTTTGAAAAATTGAAACGCGTTGATCTCCGGCGCTGATAGCATTTATCATCGTTGCGCGCGCGCGGCCAGGGGTTGATAGGAAGTTAGCTTCTTACGCTTCGCGGTTATTCGCAACGGGACATCAGCATTACGGAGAACTAACCCCTCGCCACCAGGCAAACTTGCACTGTTAACTTTTGGTTTAACTCATCAGGAAATTTCTTTCTAAAATATTTACAATATTTTTCTTCATAATATATAAATTTACAACTCCGCAAATGTAAACTGTTCGCATTGATAATAACTAAGGACACGAAAAATTCGCGGGTTCATTGACCTCTAGGATGGACTCCAAAGTCCTTTAAATACTCGGGACAATGACAACTGTTCATTGGCTGCTGACTCGTGAGACGTTTCAACTAGGTTGTCCGTAATTCGGCACTTTCTTGGTTTGGGGTTTCCCATTGGCTCACAGTTCCCCAGATAAAATGTGGGCCAATCGCAGAGGTGGTACCTAGGTATAATTATTAGGATGTTAGCTTATCTCGTAATGAATCCGCGAATTTTTCCGGTCTCTAATAATAACGTTTTTTCATCTCTATATCTAGTATCAGTACAACCAATCACAGCAATTCAATACAGAAGGAAGAAACTGCTGGTGCTGGTATAACTTGTTGCAGTCTAATAAGCATTCAGATTTTTTTCGCGAAAAATGCCTGCCCCTATCTATAGGCTATACCTACAATCACTCTGATTTTCTTATCCCAAAATTTCGAGGTAGCGTTCATCCCAAATTATTTATTGTACCATAGTACAGGGGTAGAGATCCGTATTTCTCACAGTATTTTTTTCACAACGTAGAATTCAAACATTTATTAATTTGCATTGCTTTGACGTCAATCCACATCCAGCTAGCTGTAGAGAGACCGTATCACGTAGTCTCATAAGAAATCAGCCAATAGAGAATTGTATGAGGGTGAAAAATATACATAGGACTGTGAATTTGATTATCACACCAAATCAATTTTCGGACCTCTAGCCATGGGCCATGGCTCATACTTTCCGCCGCAATTATCTAATGTGTCAGTACATCGAGCTTTGTTACATACTTCCGAACTTTAGGCAAATTAAAATATAGTATTTACATAAAAAATACTTAGTTATAAAATTTAATATTATCAATTAAAGAGTAACTCAACCGTTTTAGATGAGTGCATGCGAGAGTACTGCTTTGTTGTTTTCTCGTTTGCAGCTCGAAAGAATGGCTCTTTACCCAATTAGTAGAGGGTGAACCTGAAACCTTAATTTGGCGACAGGATGGAGCCCCTCCCCATTGAATTCTTTTTGCGCGAGGTTAGAAACTGGTTTCAACGCATTCTAGCGGGTGTTTGGGAACCATCGATACAATTTTTACTGCAAAAATTCAAGCGATAACAGCACCATCGCAAGAACTTGGTTTCATTCTAATTTTTTAAAGTAGTTTTTAAGATGCGATAATATCTTGTTATGACCTGCAAAATGTACCAGGATAGTTTCGCTACCATAATTTTCATTTGGCACACCAATAAATTTGGATAGTCCCCCGATATTTACGAAATTCAATATATACGAGTAGTTACTGATGTCAGACGCGGTTCCGTCAACCGGGCGAAATCAACAAAAAAGTGAGCTCCGCGCATGCACGGGAGTTTTGGCAACGGATAGGTCACGGATAGGACACCGAAATCCGTTCCCAAAAAAATAAAGGACTTGCCGTGTCCTATCTTGCACTAGGAGTACGTTTAGGGTACATGTGTAGTATATTCAACGTTTAAACACTTTTTTTTTTTTTTATGTCTTGCAATACCGGCGTAAATATCCTACTTCACTTTTAGACTATCATCAATCAGTTCCGCAACTTTTGAATTGAAAATTCTTTGCTGAGAGGGCTACAATTTTCAAGCGTTACGAAAATTCCGATCGAATGAGGGGAATAGTTAGGTACGTGGTGGGGGAACCGGTAGAGGAGGAAAGTGCGTCAGCGGCGACGCCACTCCAACGCATGCGCTAGCGGTCGAATGGGAAGACGGTAAAAGAGGAAGAGGATAGGTACGTAGCGTAGCATGCTCTATGCTAGTTGTGACGGCCGGAAGGGGAGACAGCAGAGGAGTGTTAGAAAGGACGCAGCATAAATGACACGGAATTATTGTTACGCTGCTTGTGGTTGTTTACTACTGAGTTTTCGTAACGGCTAACGAATGAAGGTACCATATTTATTTTATTTTATTGAAATTATCTACAATTTATTTATTCGCGTGAAAAAGAGTTATTAAGTTGTATAATAAATTTTTTATGTACTTAAATAGTGTGATTGAAAATGTATAAAACATGTATAGACTTAAGAGGTTAGCTTTATAAGTGTAATTTCTTTTAGTATATGAACACTGTGATTTAAAATGTCAGAAGAACTTATAGACTTGTGAGATAGGCTTTAAAAATGTAATTTATTCTCGATTGAGTTTTTTGTTCTTTCTTTTTATTGAGCTATATATCGGAATTTAGCATCATGCCTTAAAATAATAAAAAGGCAGGATTAGATAAGAGGAATTATCAAAGGGAACGTAGAAATAAACTACCAAAAAAAGGACCAAAATATACCCAGTGCATGGATTCGAGAGTACAAGGCGCGGAAAAAGGCTTTTTTTATATTTTACATCATATTAGCATCCTTACTAATGTTAATTATTATCTCATGTTCAATAAAAATACTAATAATTTATCTCTATCTATATCTAATAAGTAGAGACCTGAAAAATTCGCGGGTTCATTTCGTGTTATGCTAAAATTCAAATAATTTTACCTTAGTGCTGCTTCTGTCATTGGTTCACTGTTGATCTGGAGGACTGAGGAACAATTAAAGACCCTCACTCATAGAAGTGTCGAATCACAGGCCAACCAGTCGAGACGACTCACAAGTCAGCAGCCAATGAACAGTTGGCATTTGCCCGAGTGTGTAGAGGATATTGGAGTCTATCCTGGAGGTAATTGTACCCGCGAATTTTTCCGGTCTCTACTAATAAGCATGAAGTTTCACTCCTTTCTTGCGTGGACTCTACGTACACATTTGTTTTGTCTCAAGTTATAAAATCTCACGTACTTTCTATGTCGTAATTAGTAAAGTTCTGTTTTATATTTTTTAATGATTTATTTTTCGTGAAAAAATCTAATCGCCTATTAGACTGTACTGGCGATTTTTCCCTTGTAATTGGCGGCTGTCTGCAAGAGAAGACATTGCCCTCTTTGACCAGATTCCCATACTGGATGGTTGAGATTGGTGTGCTGGCAGTAGTCATGTTCCTAAAATAAATAATGAAAAAACTACGAAACACAGATAACGCTACAAAGTTTTAACACACAGGTGGACTGAAAATCTTTTCGCAAAAAATACATGGTCTTACTAATTAGTAGGGGCAGGCATTTTTCGCGAAAAAAATATGAAGGCCTGTTAGACTGCAACAAGGTATACTCGCACCAGAGATTTATTCCCCGTGATTGGCAGCCGTCTGCGAGAGAAGTAGGTGCCTTATTTGACCGAGCCACTCAGGACGCATTTGCTTCCGCGATGGGTTACTGTGGTTGGTGTTGTAACAATCGACATGTACCAGAAAAAACGCACCCAATCGAGAAACACAGACGATTCTACAGTGTTTTAGCTTTCAGGTGGTATCGAAATCTTTTCGCGTAATATGCATGCCTCTACTAATTAAGCAAGAAGTGCATAGGCTATGTTGTAGTAATATTTACAAACAAACGAACATGACTTTTCTTTTTCACTCGGTGATTTCAAAGGTTCTTTAGGAAATCGCAAGAAGTTGTCAGCCCTGCGGATTGAAGACGAGTATCGGTCATCGTCCATCTAAGAACTTTTTTTTCTCTCTCTCTCTCTCTCGCTACGATTTCCGCCTTCCGTCGGCAGTTGGCGTCGGCACTGCAGGCCGATCATGGCCGATCGTCGATCGTCAATCGCCTGGGCAGCGCGGAACCGACCGTCACGGCCTCCCAACGAGTCGCAAGTCACAAGTCACGATGGGACGATAATCCCCCGTTACCCGTGCGGTCACGAGCAGAACTGTAGTGGGAACAAAACTGCGACAAACAATGACGTATCCAGGGAGGTTTGGCAAGTGGAAAACAAAAATAAAACAGGGAAGAAAAAATGTGAGCTGGTCTTTCTTTCAGTACTCGCCAGAGATGTGTAGGGACCGGAAAATTTCGCGGGTTCATTGGCCTCTAGGTTGGACTCAGCAGTCTTTTACATACTCGGGAAATTGACGTCTGTTCATTGGCTGCTAACTCAAGAGACGTCTCATCTAGCTTATCCGTATTCGGCACTTTCTTGGTTTAGGGTTTCCAATTGGCTCACAGTTCTCCATATAAAATGTAGGCCATTCGCAGAAGCGATACAAAGGTATACTTGTTTAGATGTTAGCCTATCACGAAATGTTTCCGCGATTTCTTCCGGTCTCTATGTGTAACGTCTAACCTCGGTATCGAGCAAATTCAAAGTGTTCTCTTGTTGCAACGAAACTCGGACACGAAATAATGCCGACCGTGATAAATATACGAAAATTGTTTTTTGAACTACATTTCTTGACGCGAATCACACGTAGTTTCCGCGTTCGCTGCTAGAAATCGTTACCAGATCAACTACGTCAACAATTCTCATTTCATTAGCAGCAAGAAATTTTAAATATATACTGAAACGGTTTCTTTTTCCTTCCCCAATAAAAACTACTTTTCCGATTTCAGCCTTAGTGAGAAATTCGAAAGCACGGCCGTGGAAGAACCGGTAGATGACCATACGTCCATACATCGAACTAATTGTTAGAGGCACGTTTATTTCGGGTATTTATTGCACTACAGGCTAGACTCAACTTGCCTATACATATTCTAAGATTTTTTTAGAACGTTAATTGGTCGACAAGAAGGTCACATCCTTCGGTGGATTACACGTTATTGGGTAACCACTTCTCCTTGTTTATAACTGGCTCAGGGGCGTCAAGGGCGTGGCAAGAGCACTGCAGTCCAATCAGCGACGTGAAGCAGTTGTATGTGTGCTTCGAGTCTACTTTGCTACCAGATCAATACGTGGAATAATGGTAGCTTTACTAATAATATTAACTATATAGGTATCTTTTACAGCTATTAGTACACTATAACGTATAGTGTACTTAGGGACTGGAAAAATTCGCGGTTTCAATGACCTATAGGTTAGACTCCATGACCCTATATGTACTCGGAAAAATCACATCTGCTCATTGGCTACTGACTCGTGAGAACTGTCAACTGGAAGGCTTGTGATTTGAAACTTCTTTCGTCAAGGCTTATTCATTGGCTCAGAGTCCTGCAGGCAAACTGTGGTCCAATATCGAAGCAGCAGAATGTTAAACGCATTTGTATTCTAGACTGTCGCGAAATTAAACCGCGATTTTTTCCGGTCTCTAACTATAAGAAATTACATTAAATTTACATACTTTTCAACGAAGTATTTAACTCAAATAAACGAAGAGTACTTCGTTATTTGAAATAGCAGAATCTTCCTAACAACTTCGCCTTTATTTCGCCTTCTGAGTTGTGTTTCATTGTAAACAAAGGTGGACACACACTTAGACAAAATAAGAGTGTTCTTAACAAGTTTATGAATGTTTTGTTACAAACCAAGAATATTCTTTTTGATTCATGTTAAAAGTAAATTAACACAGTTAATTTTACGGAGATCCCTGGATAATTTGAAACCAGCGTTGTTCGTAAATTGAAGGTGAAAAAGTTTAACAGTGTAGTATTGCCTAAACTACGTGGTATTGTGAAAGGTACGTATTGGGAAGAGGAAAATGTGTTTGCCAGGGGGACGCAAATGAACAGGTGGAATATGGCCACTATAAAGGCTGAGTGTTTGAGAAATGCCAACTTCAAAAATTAAGTTTTCAAGATAAAGAAAACGTTGAAATTTATTAAATATAACAAGTTAAATAAAAAAGCAATTTTACAAACATTCTTAGTTCAGAATTTATGGAATGGTGTTTTAACGGAGTGGCGTATTGAGTATAAAGTTAACTCCCTATTATCCGCGGTGCGGATTATACGCGCATGCTACGAAAAAAGACAGCACATATGTAAATCAGTATTTTATTACAAGTGAGCAAATTTGAACTCTACTGACGAGTGTATTGTATACAGTAAAACGCCACAGGCCTTCTCGGAACTCACGCAGTGTCTAATGAAGTCTCTGAGTACGTACAGTACTGTATGCTTGTTACGAAGTAAGTACCGAGCACTTTTATGTTTACATCACTGAAATGTATTGTATGTTAATTATTCAGTAAAATTCTAAAATTTTAGAATCGTTTAATAATTTTTGCTGTTAATTGTAACTTTTACTTGTACATAAATTTTTAGATTTTTAGTTGAAATTAATTTTTCCTTTTTTGTTTCCCATTTTCGGCTCATTTGCGGATTATCAGCGATTTTCACTATCCGCGGTGGCCTGCCACTTAATTTCGCTGATAATCGCGAGTGTACTGTAGTTGCAAAATATTATACTTTGGAATAATTTTCGTTACTGTTGAATACTCTTGGTAGCAATGAAATAATCATGGCTGCAGTGTACACAATTGCAGACGTGTCGCGTGTGTATTTTTTTGTAATTAAAATCAAAGTTATTATTTTCAACACTTTGCGGCTGTGCAGTTTTTATTTTTGAAACAAAAGATAAATAATTTTAATAATATAGTGTTGTAGTTGTTACATTTTGCTAAAATAGATCATTTAAAATGTATATTGTGAATATTTCCAGCAACGAGCAAACCAAAAAAAACAATGGTTGCCAACATTTACTTTCGAAAATTTAACGACTTTTAGGTGGTTTGGGTTGTCGATAAATACCGCGCAGTTCGCTGACTTCCAAAGAAAATAAGATTGCTAGTTATAGCACTGAGTAGCGACTGTTCTGTGGGGGTAGGCAGGTGAAGCCCTCGAGTGGTCTGATAACGATGGCCGCAGGAACGGTGACGTAGTGTTCCTGGGGGACCGAACCGCAGTTGAACTCGACAACACAGAAGACTCCATCCTCTCCAGCGGTAGCAACAAGACATCCACTAAAATAGACGTTCATTCTCCTCCACGATCGACCCTCGAGTTGTAAAAAGAAATAGAAGGGGGGGGGGGGGGGGGGGGAGGAAGAGAGGATGGCCATCTCGTTGAAAGAAGCGGGCAAGAGGAATGATATAAAAAAAATAAAAGAAGAAGAGAGAAAGAGTCAAGGAGTAGGGGATTAAGACTAACGATAATAAGATCGAGGCGACGTAATGTACAGTTAGGCTATGGCGGTAATTACGTTTTACGTTGCGATCGTCTGATGGTTTGTGTGCCGACCGACCTCCCGTCGAGAGAAGGCGCTGTTATTTCCGTCGTCCGCGGGTAAGGTTGGCAGCAGAGGGTAGAACCTCGCCGGCGCGAGTGGTCTGTGAGGTTGGCACGCCTGTCTTCCACGTCACCGGGTTGCGTGTGCGTGCCGCGACAACCCGGCCGTGGAGTGATGTCGGGGTAGACTGTTACGCACTGCGTTCTAAGCACACATTATCAAAGACTTTTCAGAGCTTCAAAAATAATATTTCAACGGACACTTAAAACAAGAAGAGTTCAAGACTACGTATCTCATTTTCAGTTAAAATCTAGTTACATAAGACATGAAAAAAAAAGTGAGATAGTATTTCAGTACCCGCCAGAGATGTGTAACATCAAACCTTGGTAACGAGTAGATTCATGTGTTCTCGTGTTGCAAATAAACTTATAATTCGAAACTCGGACACGAAATTTAACGCAGGATTCTTTAAAATAATGCCGACCGTGATAAATATACGCAAATTGCGTTTAACTACATTTATTTTGACGTAGTTTCCGCACCCGCCGCTAGAATTCGCTGCCGGGTAGCTACGCCGATTATTGAATACTTTGATTAGTGACAAATTTCAAACTATATAGTGATACGACTCCGATATAAGCTAAAAAGACTTAAAAACATTCTAATCCCCGGCTTTGGAACTGATTTTCGACAAGGAATTCCTTTTGAAATGCTGCCCATCCTATTAAAAATTATTAAACCGTTAAGACTATAAAGTTAACCTTTGGCTTTGTGAACTTTGGTTCGCGCCATCTGCCACAGTGGTTACACAATTCCGTTCCATGCGAATTCCTTTCCATTCACGAAATTACTCCTACCAAATGCCGTATACCGAGAGCTAAGATGTTACATATTACATATATTACAGAGCAAATATATAATAGACAACACTGCAGTGTTTGTGAACGCTCAAAAATCTTCAGTAACTACCGCGTATTTACTTTTTTAAGATGTGTATGGTTGTAATAAACATCATGTATAAAATCGCAAGTCAGAAAATTGAGCAATCTCTAGGGGTATGTATTTATCGCGAAAGGATTTCATGACTATTCGAGAGTTAAAACACTGTAGCATCGGCTATGTTTTGAGATTGGTTGAGTTTCTTTCAATTACATGTTTACAGTCAGCACAACAATGACAATACTTCAGCGTGGAAGCAAACGCGTCCTGAATTCGCTCTGTCAAACACGGCAATGACGGCCGCCAATTACGAGGAAGAAGCATTGTAAACTTGTAAGATGTGTTAACTACGAAGCTTGCGATTTGAAACTATTATTTATTCACGCTGGCCCATAGTCCAGATAAATTGTGGCCCGATCACTGAAGCTGCATGTCGGTATCGAATCCGCGAATTTGTGCGGTCTCTAACAATGTTAGAGATTACAGTACTTATGTTTATGGATTTCCCAACGAAGAGATTTTCGTTATTTCAAATAACTGACTCTTCGTAGCAACCACGGCGTATGTCGACTTCCGGGTCGTATGATTCGTTCTAAACAAAGGGTAAACACACACTTGGACTAAAATAAACGTGTTCTTGATATGTATGTTTTGTTAACACACCAAGAATATTCTTTTTGGATTCATGTTCAAAGTTTGTTGACTCAGTGTTAATACATTTACGAAGATAGCCGTAGATTTACGAAGATCCGTGGAGGCATTTGGAACCAGCGATCTTCGTGAATTTGAAAATGAGAATTTTTTTTTAACAGCGTGGTTACGGGTGTTGCGATGTGGTGATGGCTAGGGGCATGCAGATTTCGCGAAAAGATTTTGAGACTAGATGAAAGTTAAAACATTATAGCATCGCCTGTGTTTCGTGATTGGGTGAGTTTCTTTCAGGCGCATATCGATTGTTTACAACACCAATCGCAGTGATTCAGTGCGGAAGCAAACGCATCCTGAGTGGCTCGGTCAAATAAGGCAACGACTTCTCTCGCTGGGCGGCCGCCAACCACAAGGAAGAAACCACGCGTGCGAGTATACCTTGTTGCAGTCTACATAATGAGTGTTCAGATCTTTTCGCGAGAAATGCCTGCCCCTAGTGATGGCCAGGCGCGACGTCTCGCCCGGAGACTACCACAGCAGGGAGTGGCTTGTGCGCACCGCTCCTCAGCTGCCAGGGACATCAGCGACGGCGCAGAAGGGAGCGTGACGACTCCCTCGATGGACGAGGCCGCTCGTGTGGCCCCCTGGTTCCACTCCTCGTCGGGAGCGTGACGACTCCCTCGATGGACGAGGCCGCTCGTGTGGCTCCCTGGTTCCACTCCTCGTCGGGAGCGTGACGACTCCCTCGATGGACGAGGCCGCTCGTGTGGCTCCCTGGTTCCACTCCTCGTCGGGAGCGTGACGACTCCCTCGATGGACGAGGCCGCTCGTGTGGCTCCCTGGTTCCACTCCTCGTCGGGAGCGTGACGACTCCCTCGATGGACGAGGCCGCTCGTGTGGCTCCCTGGTTCCACTCCTCGTCGGGAGCGTGACGACTCCCTCGATGGACGAGGCCGCTCGTGTGGCCCCCTGGTTCCACTCCTCGTCGGGAGCGTGACGACTCCCTCGATGGACGAGGCCGCTCGTGTGGCCCCCTGGTTCCACTCCTCGTCGGGAGCGTGACGACTCCCTCGATGGACGAGGCCGCTCGTGTGGCCCCTTGGTTCCACTCCTCGTCGGGAGCGTGACGACTCCCTCGATGGACGAGGCCGCTCGTGTGGCCCCCTGGTTCCACTCCTCGTCGGGAGCGTGACGACTCCCTCGATGGACGAGGCCGCTCGTGTGGCCCCCTGGTTCCACTCCTCGTCGGGAGCGTGACGACTCCCTCGATGGACGAGGCCGCTCGTGTGGCCCCCTGGTTCCACTCCTCGTCGGGAGCGTGACGACTCCCTCGATGGACGAGGCCGCTCGTGTGGCCCCCTGGTTCCACTCCTCGTCGGGAGCGTGACGACTCCCTCGATGGACGAGGCCGCTCGTGTGGCTCCCTGGTTCCACTCCTCGTCGGGAGCGTGACGACTCCCTCGATGGACGAGGCCGCTCGTGTGGCTCCCTGGTTCCACTCCTCGTCGGGAGCGTGACGACTCCCTCGATGGACGAGGCCGCTCGTGTGGCTCCCTGGTTCCACTCCTCGTCGGGAGCGTGACGACTCCCTCGATGGACGAGGCCGCTCGCGTGGCCCCCTGGTTCCACTCCTCGTCGGGAGCGTGACGACTCCCTCGATGGACGAGGCCGCTCGTGTGGC
Source organism: Bacillus rossius redtenbacheri (assembly GCF_032445375.1). Lineage (NCBI taxonomy): Eukaryota > Metazoa > Arthropoda > Insecta > Phasmatodea > Bacillidae > Bacillus > Bacillus rossius. Next base: position 30,326,085 of record NC_086340.1, on the reverse strand, counting down.
TCCCTGGTTCCACTCCTCGTCGGGAGCGTGACGACTCCCTCGATGGACGAGGCCGCTCGTGTGGCTCCCTGGTTCCACTCCTCGTCGGGAGCGTGACGACTCCCTCGATGGACGAGGCCGCTCGTGTGGCTCCCTGGTTCCACTCCTCGTCGGGAGCGTGACGACTCCCTCGATGGACGAGGCCGCTCGTGTGGCTCCCTGGTTCCACTCCTCGTCGGGAGCGTGACGGACGAACCGCGGGCTGCTATGCTAATGAAACAGCTTCCCGAGGATTCACACGCGACGGGAACAAGTGCCTTGCTTCGGGGCCGAGGAGTAGGACACGGGATCCTTTCGAAAAAAAACTTGAAAGTAGGAACACGAGAGGATGTATTGAACCGTTTTAGTTAGTTGACAAGTGATTTTTCCTGCTGTTAAGTTGTACCTTTGCAGATTAAATTAATACCGTTAATATAATTGAAAATGTCTGATTTTGGACTCGGAACACAAATACATTTTTTTTTAAAATAAAATTGGAAACACATTTAGCTCGCAAATTGGACTAACACATATCATTACGAAATTAATGAAAATAGGTTAGATTCTGTTATTTCTGGTGTGAGGCTGTTGTTTCTCCAAAAGCATGCAGTATATTTTTTTAAGTTTAAAACATTGGGATTGCAGAACTTTGGTGTGTACTGTCGAGAGAAGGCACACGAAACTTTATTCCCTGATTAAGCTTGAAATCCCTCGTTCATTGTTACAATTGAGAAGTCCATTTTACTGAATACATTTTGTTTCATAAACTACGAGAAACAGACGGACACACTTGAAAGCCCTCCAAATTAAATCAATCGTATTCCATTCTGAAAAAAAAAAGTTCAAATGTTAACTTAATCGTTATTAGAATACAGAGTGACGGACTGATAACCATACCATGCGATTTGAATTCCAAACTTCTTGGAATTATTTCAATTCAGTTTATTTTTGTACTATTAGCCCCGGCCTAGCCAAGAAAATATAATTTTTTTTTTAAAATACTTTTCCCAAATCACAAAAAATGAAACTTTATTGGATTTAGGTATACATATATACATTTAAATTTTATTGATGTTTGGAAATATTTCACCAAAACTAGGTTCTCTAACATTCCACCCTTTCTGAAAGGAGCAAACCTGATACCTGACACAGAGGTTCCAGTATCGTAACGAAGGTACGCCTGTAGATGTGGTACTCGTGCCGTAGTTACGGCACAGGTGCGCCGATGCACATCCGCGGTTGTTCTGACGTCACGAGATGTTTTCGCACCTCCTTCCTCGACCGTTAGTGATGCGACTCTCAGAGACCCTCCGTCCCCTTCATCCCTGCATGTGTCGCGTGATCGTTCGCATCAACCCGCGGCGCGCCTTATAAACATCAGCCAGGGGGGAAATTAAATTTCAAAACGATGACCCAACAACAAAAAAAAAACATATAGAAGTCAAAGGAAGGAGCGACTGATGTGTGTCGTTAAATTATATAGCTACCGGCGCCGCGCTGTTACGTTCTTCGGGAGGTAGACATTAAGGAAAAGTGCTGGTAAGATTCATCATTTGTCATTTGTCTTGTGGTTTTTCGTGAAGAAAAAAGGTCCCAGAGAAGGAGATAGTGAAAATAAAAAGAAAAAAACTCTATGCCATGTGCGCGGCGTACAGGAACGAAAAATTACCACCGGAGATTAGGTTCGAATGCTTGTGCATCTAACTGACTTGTGTCCAAGCTGCAGGGAATACAAGAAGGCTGGAAGTGTTATGTTATTGTACATAGAACAGATGATTACAATCTCTAGGCAAACTTATTATTTCCTCCTAGGCATAAACCCTATATAGAGTATGCGAGGGGTTTTTGGGTGTTGTCTTTCTTCTACTGGTCCTTCATTATCGTAGTATCAAGTTTTTCTGCTCGGTCATTCTCAATTTTCCGTACTTGTGTACTGACTTAATATAAACTCAACATTTTCTTCTTAACTAATTTCGGTTAACTTTAATATTATCGTTATATATATTTATGATAAACTCAGTAATGTTTAAAAAAACTTGTTTTTGTGTTTCACACATGATAATATTGTGCATTGTACAGAACGAGGTGAACAGAATGGTTCTGCAATGAGTTTACAAAGCAGCAGTTACCAAAGCACAAGCAACAGAATAATTTGTACGCGTCCCGCTTGTGTGTTTAGCTCAAGGTCTGTGGTATGTTTTTGGAACTCTTAGCGCAAGGTTGTGGACTGGCGCGCAGTCTTCTCGTCGTGCATAAGCATAGCCATAATATTGTATGGTGGAGAAATGAAGATAAATGATATGTAACAGGCGTTTCATGGCTAAAGATTAATCTGAAAACACGTTTTCAGCCAATTTCACTTTTCCAAAAGTATAGTTTTGTCGTAATATACTGAGCAGTTTTCAAATCGCGTGGTTTTTTTTTTTTCATTTTTGTTCTGAAGCTCTGGCGGTAGGCTCATGTAAACGGGCCACTAAATTGCACCTAAAGAAAATCTGATAACAACTAGATTTCCTTTTAGCAAATAAATGACAATATTTGTTCAACTGAAAATATCTTTGAGACACCCAGATTTGATTGTAAAACAACTAAGTTGGCAACGCGTGGTTTCACCCTCGCTCCTTTTTTCCAGCGGAAAACACCCTGGCGTCAAACTGTCACAACAGGAAGCTGTCCCTCAGTTTAACTGACAGGCAGTAGGGTACGTTGTACTGTGGCTGTCACGTAGCTGATGAGATAATTGACTCCCAAATGTCTGAGCAGAGACTTGATAAAGATTTCGGCCAAGCCTTTGACCATACTTTTTCGGAAACATCACTTATTTGCTCTTCTTAAAAAAAATTCGAATACATAGTTCCTTTGTTTTTTTATTTTTACACTAGCTGTACCGGCCATGCGTTGCTGTGAAGAGCCTATGATGTACATTCTGTATTGCACAGACCCGAACAAGCCCGAATATCTACCTTCGGCCAACTTCGTCAGTTTTTTTTGTTTATTACTTTACAAAATTGTGGATGGTTGGTTATGTTAGGTTAGTATAGCTACATTAAAAATACTGTCAAATCATTTTAATGCCGACGTTGGCCAGATATTTGGGCTTGTTCGGGTCTGTGCAACACAGAATGTACATCGTAGGCTTCCCCGTTGCTGTGGCTCAGTCTGATTAAATGGAAAAGAAAGAAAAGAGAAAGCACACGTTTCTTATATTTAGTTTCCCAATTCTCGAAATGAAACTTCTTTGGGCGTGATGAGAGTAAAATTTAAATTACAATTTCGTGGCCGAATTTTAATACAAAGTTTTCGTGAAACATTGTTTTGAGACGATTCCGACGCCAAAGAGAGCTAAAGATAGCATTGCGAGTCGAGGTTTGAATTGCCAAAGAGGTTTCACTTCTATCACGCGTACTGAGGTACACGCGCTTTTTTTTATTATACAAAAAAACGCGCGTATACGAAATCAACGTTGTATCAAAATTTCAGAAAGTAACTGGTGAAGAACTTTCGGAGATGAGCCATTTTGTACAAAAGAACTTTTACTTTTTTATTTGTATAGATTAACATTGCTTTTCCACAATCAGGAGCTACGGGTTTCTCAAAAGGAATGGTTAAAAAAAAAAGTTACGTTTGAATAATGTATCGTTTTGAAATTGCAGTCGTCCTCGTGGTGTTAATTAAAGTAGGTTTTATGAACCTCGCTAGAAACACATGAGCGCAACGATGCAACACTCAACAAACGCAATAAAACTACGGTGGTTTATAATACACTCAAGTCACAGGAAATCACCCACCCTACAACTTGAAACTATAAAACTACAGAGAATTTTTTTTTTTCCCGTCGGACTTCATGTTATAACTAAAACTTTTTCTGTCCCTTGTAAACGTATGCAAATTCTTATGTTCTAATGTTCGATAGTTTAATAAGTAAAAATGTGATAAATCTGTTAAATAAAGAAAATAATAGCCTTCTATAGTCCTACATATCAAGTCCGCATATATCAAAGTATTCAGAAACTTTTACTTGAAAAATAAAATAGAAGGCAGAAATACAAAGCGAAAAGCAAGAAATTCAAATATGTATTACTTTCTATTGCGTGCTTAGCGTCCTACGTAATTTACAAATTGGTATTTGAAAAAGTCGTTATTTAAATTTTTGCGCCTTTGCGCTTCTTGCGTCCTTGCGTGGTTTGTAACCCTGCCGCATTTTTAGAAATTACCTACAGTAAATTTACGGACTTTTGAAAGAAGAATTTAACTGAAATAATCGAAGAGTTCTTCATAAATTCAAATAACTGAATCTTCGTGGAAACTATGCCGTATGTTGACTTCCTCGTATATTTAGTTAGGGACGCACCACAACGCCGAAATACCACAACGCCGAACGTACAATAACGCCGTATACCATAACGCCGAATGCCAAATTGACCGCAACGCCGACAGCTAGAAAACTGCTGTGTACCACAACGCCGAAATACATTAACGCCGAAAAATGTCATTGCAGGACTGCCACAAAGATTAGGTTAAGTAAGGTTAGCACACAAATTCATTCAGTTGTTTTTCACTTTGCTCCTGTGACGGGCCCCCCCCCCCCCCCCCCCCACTCCCTTTTCCGCAGCAACATTTATCGTATTTCGGCGTTGTGGTAGGTACACAGCAGTTTTCTAGCTGTCGGCGTTGCGGTCAATTTGGCATTCGGCGTTATGGTATACGGCGTTATTGTACGTTCGGCGTTGTGGTATTTCGGCGTTGTGGTAACGACCCTATTTAGTTCTAAACAAAGGTTAGCAAAAAAGTGTACTTGCTTTAGACTTAGGTAAATGTTTTGCTAATATATCAAGAATATGCTCTTGGATTCATCTTCAAAGTAAGTGAACTCAGTGTCTGTAAATTTACGAAGACAGCCATAAACTTACTTCTTTGTGAATGGAAAGTAAAAATTCTGAACAGTGTGGTGGAACAGTTCCGGCCATGAGGTCACCAATCATTTCAAGCATTGAATAAACCGTCCATCGTCCACCTCCTAGTTTTTCCCGCCATGGTTGTCATTTTCGCGAAGCCATTCGTTGGGTAAGCAGTACGTCACACGGACTGGTTCGTACCTGTTTCGAATGATTTGCTGCCGCTTTGCGGTTCATTATCATGCAAACGAAAAAAAATCTCTCTGAGCCAATAATCATTAGTGAATGACTTTTCATAACGTGTATATATATTTATAAATCACTCCACTGGAAATTAAAATCACATCCAACTCAAATACGGAAGATTTATGGAAGACCACCCAGTGTGTAAGTGAGAAAGAGAGGGTGTAAAAAAAAGTAGCATTAGTCACGGAGCGCTAACATTTCGCACAACACGTCCGCCGTTTTGTTTTCTTTCACTCTTGAAGGGGTTGAAGGGGGAGGGGGGTTAAGGGGAGGGGGTAAGGAAGAAAATTAATCTCCGGTAGGGAAGTAATAAAATTACGGGAACGCCCCGTGACGCCTTGGAACTTTAATTTTGAAATCGGTGTGTCGCGGTGTAATTAAGAAGGTCTCTCCCTCCCCCCCCCCCCCCCTCCCCGCTACGTCCGGCACTTTTTCCACGGGGGCCATCTCGCTCCGTCGACGGCTCACGGTAGAGGCTAGTGGCGGGGGGGGGGGGGGGGGGGCTGCCTTAATTAAAACCAATCAGGCCGCGGGGGCGGAGCGTCGCGATGGCTCGGCGCGTGGGCGCATGCGCGCGGCGCGCGCGCCGGGGCACATCTGCCTGCAGCTGCTCTCGAAGGGCCGTGAAGACGCGACGTCTCGAGGGAGCAGCGGAGAGCTATCTGATCCGGCACTATCGAGCCGTGCGAGTTTCAGGAGGTGCGTCGCATTTCAGGTCTGATACGCCGGTAAACACGTAGACTCTCTTAATGGTTTACCTTCCGTGAAATGAAAGATATTTACATCGCCTATTTTTTTCATAGTTAGTTGCCAAGGTTAATTTTTTTATTGTTTTTTTTTGCGTACAAATAAATAGAATCAACTGTAAAACAGAACTAAAACTTTTTTAGGTTTAATAGCAAAGCTACTGGCTACTTCAAGAAACGGTTGTAATTAATTTCCGAAATTTTTATTTAATTTTACCTTATTATCAAAACTTCCCCAATTTTTTTGAGAATTTTGACAGATAAGGAAAATTAAATGACTATTAGGAAGTAGCCAAAAAAAATATATATTAGTCCTGTTTTTCCAGTTGATTCTTTTCATTTAAACGCCCTAGAAACAATACAAACGTAATTTTGGCAGCTAATTATGCAATGTACCACGCCGGTCAGTTGTACGTTAACGGCAATGGTAAATCTAACCCTACACGATGCACATTTTCTTCTTTACCCACTGTTATACCCATGGATATAAAAGTGGGCATAAAAGTTTATATAGCAGAAGAGAAGAAAGAATTCTTAACTCCATAACAGAAAACCAGATGACGCAGTTGCTGACCAAAGCAAACTTATCGGGGTAGGATAAATATGTTGCTGTCATTTTAACAAAATAATGAAATATGTAATATGAAATTTGCAGCTGTTTATTTAAAAAAATTATGTAACCTGGTGAATGATTTTTTGATATTTTGTCTTCTATATTTCACTTGTAAAATAAACATAACAAAGTTGGTTTAATGTTTAAAAACAAATATAGAGCAATTTTGAAATTAACGATATTGTATTTTGTATTGGTAGTTTAGATTAAAAATCTTGTTATATAAAAAATAAAGGATATAAGGGAAATTGTTTTGCTTTAATGTAGTTTATTTATGATAATTTTATAATATTAAATTAATTACACAATTCATCTATCTAATTCACAGTACTAATTATGCTAATTTCATTGTGATAATAAAATTAATGCTACCGATTCACACATATTTTATATATGTTACTTGATTACTAACTTACAGGTATATAACAACTTACCCTGAGAAATTGTAACTAACAATTTTTGTAACCCAGGGAGACAAGCCCCCATAGTACGCTTAATAAACTTAAATCTAAAGTGAAGGAAAACTATCTCGCATTTTCATTTAAGCTAACAGGTGTGGTTTTCTATGAAGTGTTAGTTTATTCATGAATAATTTATGGGCATTATTTCCTAATAAACATTGGAGTTTTAATTAAAGAATTAAAATTGTTGTTTAAATTACTTGTGAACATATGATTTAATTTATTTTAAAGTAAAAATAAATTTACCTAGTATGAAATAATAAAACCAATAGACTGAGCTATATAGAATTATTGCAATATTATAGCAATAAGATAAACAAAATGTATTGATACATATTAGCTTAAACCACAATGTGTCTAATCCATTAATCAGTTATTTAAATAAAAGTAAAATAATGTAGTGACTAGGTTTTGAAACACATCCAAAACTACCTCTCGAGCATCACAAATGCGCGCTTTGCCACTCAATTACCGAGACTTGTATGCTGAGGAGTGAAGACTAAGATTTATTTACAATGTAATGCATTTTCACTGCGTTATTTTAAAACTTACAGTACACTTTTTGACGTGACAACGTCTAATAAATCGATGAACGCCGGCTGCACGCACGAAAAAGTGTCCCGTAACACACATTGTCCCGTTACGCTAATTGTACGCTTGAGCCGCATCTATCTCTCTTCCACTCGATTGGAACAACCATCGATTTGACTTTTTCAAGGCACATTAAATTTGAAACACTCCCATTCGTTTCCTACTTTTCCTATCATCGTCCTATCCTTAACAGAATAACACAGATTGGAAGTAGTTAAATAGCAAACATGTATCAAAGTTGTAGTTAAAATAATCTCTTCGTTAAAGTAATAAACATATTTGAATTAATGAGTTCAAATACGTAAAATTAAATTTATCCATTAAATTGTAGATTTCATTTCACTCCTCTTTGTATCCATACAAAATAGTGATAATTCAATAAAAATGATTCAGTTTTATTCATAAAAGTATGCAATCATTTCATCAATGTTTTGTTATGACGTTGTCATGTTAAACTATCGTCCGTAAACCGACTTTACAGACAACCAATTTTTTTGGATGATTAATTTAGTTTACGAAATATATTCCTGTGTAATTTTACAATCATAAAGTTTTATTTTGAACACCGTTACGTTTGTTACGTCCCCTAATGTTTACAAAAGGGGCTATACAAGTGTTTATATTGGTACACGTGGGTCCGCCATCTTGACGACTTCCGCTCGGGGGTATAGCGGAAAAATAGAACACGTTCTATTACGGGTTTGGCTTAGTCTTCTGGTATGAAAACTTTTTTCCCTAGAGCCAGACCCCTCGAAAGGGCGCTGAGAGCAGGCGCGCCAACAGAACACGGGTATGAAAACTGCTAGGGAAACGGGCATCGTGTGGGGTCCGCTGTGACGAGATGTGGCACGGGGTGATACGTGTCGTAAAAGCGATGCTGACGTTCATCACGGAAACGACAGCGATTTGACCCCGTCGGATGGTGGAGGAGGGGGGGGGGGAATGGGGTGGATGGCAAGTCGGTGAGCGCAACATAAATATCAATTATGGCGCGTCCAGCGCTTGGCCGGTTCACCTCCAGCGGGCCTGAGGGGTAGAGGGGTGGTAATGTACGGCCTGCCTGCGTGGCATGAGCTATGTCACGGGAGGAAGGAGGGTCGTGCCTCGCACACACGGGCCCTGCGACAGTCTCTGCCCTCTCGCGATCCGCGGTTATCTCCCCCGTTCCGCAAGCTGCAGGCGCTGCTGGCACCCGGGTGGGCGTGTCTGGTTACCGTGGATGGGAAGCCCTCTTTTCACAGTCACAAGTTCCCTGAAGTTCATGCTAGCTTTTTTTCCCCGTATCTTTAATGTAGCTATCCTAACCTAATCAACCGTCCACAATGTTTTAAAGTATTTATAATGTAGCTAACCTAACCTAATTGACCATTAGTATCCTTTTATCAACACACTAGCTGCCCGACCCGACTGCGCACGGCTATACTAATGGAAAAAAAATTAAGCCACATCTCCCATTTACAGTAATGGTAAATAAAAAAAAATTCAGTGAAAATTTATTCCAATGCTGTATAATGTACCGGAGAGAAAATGAATAGCACCGATGGTTTCCCGACTTGTGCACGCAACGTACAACTGATGTACCCGTACTTCGCTACGGCAGTCTACAGGCAGATCACTCTTGCGCCGCTCATTATACATGCCCCTCCTTGTGGGTACGCCACTGCCGCGATGCCCGTTGCCATGGAGACGCAGAAGGCATGAACAATGCAAAATCCTGTTCTCATGCAGACAAAGTACCCACTGTTGCCTGGTTTTAACCACCCATGGGATCTAATTTTGGAAAATGTCATCCTGCGTAACATAAGGTACATTACTGTGAATTTTCAAGTCTGTAATATATATATACTTGAAAAAAGGGCAATTTTTGATATTTAAAGTACCCGCCAAAATTTAAACGGTGATGAGGACTGCACTAACAATGAAATAGTCGTTGCCATAGAGATGAATGAAGCATCAACAAAGCAACAGCCGTTGCCATGGTGATTTCCTACCAAAAACTGGAAATTTTGATATTTTACGCCCCAGAAACTCCCCTTGGGATCGGATTTCCGCAGAATCCGTTCTTAGTGAGCGTCTACATCACAAAATGAGTAACTATGCTAAATTTCAAGTCAATCGGGTGTATAGTTTTAGAGATCTCGTGATGAGTGAGTCAGTTAGTGGTATTTTATCCCCTTCGGGGTAGAATTAATCAAAATCCTTTCTTAGCGGATGCCTACGTCATAACATCTACCTTCATGCCAAATTTCATCCCGATCCGTCCAGTGGTTTGGGCTGTGCGTTGATAGATCACTATGTCAGTCAGTCAGTCAGTCACCTTTGAGTTATATATATTTAGATTTACAATGAACAAAAAAAAATCCGAAGATGCACGATCGGGCGTTTGGCTCTCTCGTCTGTGAAAAGAAGGTTTCCCACCGTGGATACGCACCTTGGCCCGCCTCGTGTGTCGTGGATCAGTGAGGCTTCTAGCGCGCTACCGCCTCTGGGCTGACGCGCAGTCTTCTGCCGGTGCGTAGGGCACTTGAGCGGTCACTGTAACATTATACGGCGGGGAAATGAAGCTAAAGGTGGAGTGCAAGTCCCTAAGTGCCTCCAAAAATCTGTACCGGTTGTTTTATGCCTAAAAAAATACCCTAAAAAAAGTTTTTTTTTGCCATTTTAACTATTCTAAAATTACAGTTAAAAAACTAAATCCGGAATGAAAACTACTTTTCGGCTCTCTACGAATTCTTAAGTTGCTCTTTCTTAAACAGACAACACTCGCATATCTTGAGAAGTTTTGAAATCGCGTTTTTTTTTCCTGAAGCTCTGTACACGGGTAGGCGGGGCCCTCAACAGAGACTAGAAAAATTCGCGTTTTCGATGACCTTCAGGATAGACTGCACAGTCATCTGCATACTCGGGCGAATAACGCTAGTTCTGATTTAATACATTTTCTTTGACATACGCCATTGCAGTTTTGTATTGCTTGGCATGTTAAGAGATCATAAATGCAAAATAAGAAATAAACATGAAAGCATAAACTCACAGAAAACAATCCTCAATAAACTAGTGTCAAACAGATAAACCCAACGATGAACATAAACTGGTATTTTGGACAACACAACGACGCCAGCACAGACGAACACTTTCAAACTTAAAAATCATACAGCAAAATAACTCCGTGGAAGGATTTTAGTCATGGACAGAATAATGACATCCCAGACGAACACAGTGGCCTATCAACGACGAGACAGTTTCAAAGATTACAGTAAATATGCACACACAACAAAACTTCGACATCGCAGCTAATATACGAACACAACGATGGAGAAAAACAATTCAATTGACAACACAACGATGGCAACACCAACTAACACAGTAAATTTCCTATGTCAAATCAAATACTATATGTAATTTTACAGGAATGTTTCCGTTCCATTAAAAAAAAATAGTGTGTACTTTGAACGGCAAAATCGAAAGCGAAAAATGCGAAGTGCGTAATGTTTATATAGACCCTGAAGTTTTGCGCATAAAAATTTTCTGTTGTATCTACATATACTCTGACCTTATATACTTTCCTATTGAATAATTCCTGACTATAGAACCTCCCCTTCTTCTGAGAGGGTCAAATGGTCAATCTACTGCTAGCTAGTAGTTAACTGTCCCACAGTCGATGCGACCAAAAACATCCGTGGTATTATTGGGTGGCTAGTATTTTAACGCACTATAAAACCGAAAGTAACTACATACTCTTGAGCGAACTAAACAAATACCAGCAGCGCAGTAGTACGACCTCGCGGCCAAGGTCAAATGCCGGAAAACGAAACAACCTGAAAGCGAGAGGCTCGTTGGTGCCGGATTACAGAATGTGTCGAACTATAAATATGCCGGATTAAATACCTCTGAATGTAGTTTCTAACTAGAGGTGCCACATCGGTCGCCAAAGCGACTTGGGTTCAATTCCCGGTGATGTCGCAACCGATCATTTTTGTACGTGGGGAACCCAAAAGGGGTTTTGGCGTGAAACCAGTGGAGTTTCTCAATGATATCTCATTTCCCCCATCCACATTCGAGGTGCGATCAGAAAATAAGGTGAATGAATTTTTATAGCAGCAAATGCTGAAACGTCATCTATATTTGAAGTCAGGAGGAAAATCTGATGATTCACAAGGGGGCCGCCAATCAAAACGAAGTAACTGTTGGCGTGGATATAGTTTATTGCAGTCTATCTAGTACTCAGTTGTTTCGCGAAAAAACCATGGCCCTTCCAGTACCCTTAAATTAAATCTTTTTAAAAAGATAAATAAATTTGTAACAAAAAAATTCAAAATTCTTATTTTATGAGTTCATTTTAAATCATCGACAAGAACACAAAATCAATGACGCCAACAAACAAAAAAGGCGAACTAGCATCCTTGAGTAAAATTTTGCGTGGCTGTGAACCACATATGACCAGGGACTGGAACAGTTCGCGGTTTCAGTGACCTCTGAGCTAGACTCTACATTCCTCTATGTACTCAGGCATATGCCAACTGCTCATTGGCTACCGACTCGAGAGACCTGTTGTTTGGGATGCTTGTGATTATATGTTGTTTTTTTTTTTAGTTATTCATTGGCTCAGAGTCCGTAAAATAAACATTGGCCCAATCACAGAATCAGAAGACAAAAAAAGAAGGTAAACGTGGTTCGATTATTACCTATCGCTAGAGACCTGTAAAATTCGCGATTTCAAATCCCTAAAGGATAGACTCCATGATCCTCTATGCACTCGTGCAAATTACATCTGCTGATTGGTTACCGACTCGTAACACCTGTTGACTGGAATTATCGTGATTCGCTAATTCTTCTGTTAAAGATTTTTCATTGGCCCAGAGTCCTTCAGATAAACTGTGGCCCAATCACTGAAGCCAAATAATGTCAAAAGTATTTGGACTCTATCCTATCGCGAAATGAATCCGCGAATTTCGCAGGTCTCTACCTATCGCAAAATGAATCCATGAATTCTTTCCAGTCTCTACATATGATTGGAGGCCGGAAAAAATCGCAGATTCATTTTGCGATTGGTTATCATCCAAAAAACGTTTGCCTTTTTTTTCTGCTTCTGTGATGGGCCACAGTTAATCCAAATGACTCTGAGCCAACGAGTAACCATCATAAAATAAGCATCGAACCACAGGTACCTATCCCAGTTTACAAATGTCATTAGCCTGTGAACTGGTGTAATTTCGCCAACTACATACAGGATCTTGTAGTATATCCTAGATGTCGTTGAAACAGCGAATTTTCCCCGGGTTCATATACTATATGATATAAGAATATTGAACTCCAAAGCGTCTCGGACTAGTTGGAACGAGCTGTACCTACGTTGTTAACTCGACATCGGAGGCGGCGGATCCACAAGTTAACTGGCCTCGTTACGGAATTCCTCGCAGGTCGAGGAAAAACGAGCGAGGGGACAGCATCGTAGAAGAGGTCTACTCTCCGAGTTCTACCCCCTCCCCTCCGCTCACCCACTCACAGTAGCGGACAACCACTCGTTGGCGCACCAGATAGCAGGGCGAATGGCGCTGTATATCCGTTACCGGTGCTACCACGCACTACGTATTATTCGTAATTATTAGAGACCTGTAAAATTCGCGGATTCATTTCGCGATAGGATAGAGTCCAAATACTTTTGACATTATTTTGCTTCAGTAATTGGGCCACAGTTTATCTGAAAGACTCTGGGCCAATGAAAAATCTTTAACAGAAGAAATAGCGAATCACGATCATTCCAGTCAACGGCAGGTGTTACGAGTCGGTAACCAATCAGCAGCAGATGTAATTTGCACGAGTGCATAGAGGATCATGCAGTCTATCCTTTAGGGATTTGAAATCGCGAATTTTTCCGGTCTCTAGTAATAATAAATAATTTAAGGTCAATATAGGATATCTGAAAAAAAATTATATGTTACAGTCACTCAATATGCGCTGCTTGAGTCGGGCGACAAACATCGAGGCGGCATTGAAACTCGTCCCACACTTTGAGGCAACGTGTCGTCGGCGATGGAATCAACTGCCACTGTGGTTCGCCATCTCAGATCTGGCAAAGACAGCGGCAGGGGTGGCACCAACACTTCTTCTTTGATACAACCGCGGTGGCCATCTGCCCCACACCACATCGTCGAATTAAGAATTAAGAATTAGTCGTGTATTAACCAATACATGCGACTATGGTAAAATGGTGGAGTGGTTTACGATTGTCGTGCAGGAAGTATGACGGGTCGTGTGCGAATCATATGTTGACTTAAGACTTAACATATATGGTTATACGTTACAGTTTTCCTTAATAATTAAGGGGAGCACCAATCAGAGCACAGTAGAATGTGTTGTTGCCGCAAAAAAAAATATTTTTTCGTTTGTAAAGCAGGTTATGATGTAGTACGGAAGGAGTAGAAAATACGGAATTACTTGCATCATGTTTTTTAAATGATAAAATACTTCAAAGAATATTGAACCGAAATTTAAAAAAAAAAAGTTCGGATTGGAATATTTATTTTGTTTTAATATTTCCAATATTGATAACTATTGAGTATTTCTGTTTGATTTTTGCTATTACACGAGTATATAAAGATGTATTTACAATTAATGAATATATCTATTACTGTAATGCCATTTTATGGAATAGATTATATAAGCGTAACATGAACTAGTATTTTTATATTAAAGTTAAATATCCTCGATTTTTATTTGTCGACAGATTATAGGTTACGAGCTAAAATTTGTCAATTTTTAGGTTTAATCGTAGCCATGTGTGTGGTAATACAAGTAGTTAAATAACCAATTCCATCATTAATAAAAATGTTACGCTAAACAAATCATTAATTGGCAAAGATTACAAACCAAAATGCACTTTAAAATTCAGGTGATACCTACGAATACAAAAATTCAACTTGAATAACATGACTGCTTTCTCGCCCTTCTTTATTGGCTAATTAAACCAAAAAACTGGATATTACTTAACCATTTTCTCGTCGGCCTAGAGGTTAAGTTTGTAATTCTAAAGTTTTTTAATAGTAAACCTACCTTTGTAGAGACCGGAAAAATTCGCGGATTAATTTCACGATAGGCTAACATTCAAATGCACATGGCTTTAAGCTGCTTATGCTATTGTCTCACAGCTCACCTGGACGAGTCTGAGCCAATGAGAAACCCTCAACGAAAGAAGTATTGACACACATGCAAACCAGCTGTGAGACGACTCACAAGTGAGCAGCTAATGAACTGGCGTTATTCACCCGAATATACAGAGGACTGTGAAGTCCAACTTGAAGGTAATCGAAACCGCGAATTTTTTCAATCACTTCAAATAGGTGTGCAATATTTCGCAGCTTGTACCGTTTGGAGTAGGTGGAGGTGTTTTTTTCTACATTGATCAAGTTTGTTCGCAACGAGTAGAATTAGCAGTTGAGAAAACTCGCTATAGGTCGGACGTCTTATAGTTGGAGACTGAAAAAATTCGCTGACATACGTAAACTTAAAATAATTCAATTTAAGTCAGTATTTTAAGTTATGTGTGCGAGGCAATGTGCAAATATATTTCATAAAGCATAAAACGAGGTAATATTTGACTACTAATTAATTTTTATATTTCATACCATTATTTTGACTTTTTGTAATTTCTTAAAAATGTATCTATTAATTAAATTTCATATTTATATTTTGGTTAGAAATTGACCATTGTTTAGGGCTAGTGTCCCATTATTATGGATGCCCTGTAGCTTGGTAGTACTCTTGCCTCTGTGACATCCCTAGAAGTGTCGCGAGAAAAGGAAGGGGGTAGCACTAAGTGAGGAGAGGCCCGCTCATACGCACATTATTTTATGTGGCTGGCCGCATTCCTAGTTTTATTACGTCCAGTGGCTGTGTATTCTTCCGCCGCGCGTCGGAAGCGAAGCTTGGAATGCTGAACCGAGCGAGTTGAAATATCCTTGTTCGAATACCAGTCCGACCATCTATGGTTCCCCGAAAGAAATCCAGGAAAATGCTAGTGTAGTTTCTTACCATGCCAGGTGTGATCAAAAAATACGGCGAATGAATTTTTATAGCGGCAACTGCCTACTTTAAATATATTTGGAGTAATAAGCCCGATAGCCTGATATTTAGATAACGTCAAATTTTAAAAAAGTTGTGACGTGTCAGTCGGCTTCCAGAGCCGAAAGAGTGAGGTCGTGTCTTTCGTGCATCGTGGATAGAGACCCGTGAAATTTCCAGATTCGTCTGGCCTCAGATTAGAATTCTAAGTCATAGATGTGCTCAACCCAAGTTTTCTTTCCCTCGGATAGATTTCTTAGCGAGAACATTTCTATCCTTGTTAACTGCTACTACGTGGTTCGTTTACTTCTCTCCTAGCTGGGCATCGTTGGCTCACGGACTTACCGCGGTCCAATCATGTACACAGAGCGAGAGAGTGTGAAAGTTTAGATTATAATAAGCTACTTAATGAATACTAGGGACTGGAAAAATTAGCGGTTTCAATGACCTCTAGGTTAGACTCCACGATCCTATATGTACTGGGAAAAATCACATCTGCTCATTGGCTACTGACACGTGAGAACTGTCAACTGGAAGGCTTGTTATTGAAACTTCTTTCGTCAAGGGTTATTCATTGGCTCAAGAGTCCTGCAGGCAAACTGTAGTCCAATATCGAAGCAGCAGAAAATTAAACGCATTTGGATTCTAGACTATCGCGAAATTAAACCGCCAATATTTCCGGTCTCTAATGTATACACGAAATTTCCGTATCTCTGATCATGGATTTAGAACAAAACGTCAACATTAAGTTTTGTTTGCGAAACGGAGACCAGAAAAAAGGGCCAATGGTTCTTCCTCCATCAAGTCGACCTCCGTGCCACACTGGCTTCTGAGCCGCGAGTTTTCGGCCCGACAAGAAGTTCCTGGCTGTCCACATTCAGAAATGTTTCCAGTCATGGAATCAACATTGGGATAGGCGCACATCGCTAGTCAATAAGAGTATCTTGAATGAGATTAGTTCATATTTGATGTTAGCTTATTACTTTGTTTGTTCGTAACACAATTATTTACCTTGTTTATTGATCACGTTTTTTTTATTTCGTGGCTAGACGTCCAGAAATTACGTAGGGTTCATTTAACGACAAGTTAGACTCAAAAAACTTGTGCTATTTAGACATCTTCATTCCGTCCATACTTAGGGACCGTAGCATTGCTTTGATGATTGGTTCACAATTGTTCCGCCACGCTCCCCTTTATGACTGTAGACCAGTCGACTACCAGCTAGTAGTAGAGAGACCGAATCACACCAACTCACACAAAGGAAGTGGAAATGCTACATAATAAATCAGCCAATAGGAAACCATATGAACTGAGAATTGGGTTCCTGACATCAAATGAATCGGCATAATTTTCGGACCTGTATCCGGAGTTGTTTTGACACTTTACGAGGTAATACAAATAAATAACAAGCCAGCGGCAACAGAACGAACTGTTCACATTCAGGTAATTTTAAAACGCTCATTGTGACTAATTCCGTGTGGTTTCATGTGACCAAGGAGTAGCCTGTTTCTAGTGTTGCGGTCGCAGTGACTCTGTGTGAAGGGAGCCTAAATGTTTAAGGGAAAAACAGTTGAAGCTCCGGATAGCTAGCAGGGCGACTATTTGAGGATCGATGACAAAGACCGCGCTCGAACGAGCTCCGCTTTCTTTGAGCTCCGAGCGTACCATGGCCGGTTTTTTTCTTTTAACAATTAGATAAGGTACACGTATGGTTACCTGGGGATTATAAAGCAATTTTCAATAGTTTATTTTCGTTTCTCCCCTCGCCTTCTGCTGTTTTGCCCGTGCCTCAAGGAGGGGGGGCCTCCCCTGGTCTAGTGTGTGACGTCATGTGCGGGGGCGTTGGCGGTACAGTTCCCACCGAAACAAAGTAGTGGTCTTCACAGCTCAAGAACAACGCGCGAGTATTTTTTTTTAAAGGATCATAGTATTCCTTGATTCTCCCGCTTCTTTATATCGAGCTGCGGATAGTTTTAGCAACATGTTCCAGGTTTTGTTCCACCTTACTCCTTCCGATTTCCTTAGGAATCACTATAGGGGCATGCACTTTTCGAAAAGATTCCGAGACTAGCTGAAAGTCAAAACAATGTAGCATTGTCTGTGTTTCGTTATTGGGTGAGTTTCTTTCAGGTACATGTCTAATGTCAGTACAACAAATCACAGTAATTAAATACAGAAGCAAGCGCGTCCTGAGTGGCTCGGTCAAATAAAGCCACGACTTCTCTCGCAGACAATCGTCAACCACAAGGAAGAAACCGTTGGTGCTGGTATAACGTGTTGCAGTCTAATAGGAGTTCAGATTTTTTCGCGAAAAACGCCTGCCCTTAAGAATCACTAAAAATGTAAGAATGAATTTAATTCACATTGAAATCAATACTTTACACACGAAACCAAAAGGCACTGGGTATAGTCCCTGGAATTTCGCAGATTTTCTTTTGATAACCAATTTTACGGCAAACATCTATACCTTAGAATTTCTTCGATGATTGGTGGGGGCAGGCGTTTTTCTCAAAAAAAAAAGTCCAAAGGCCCATTAGACTGCAACAAGGTATATACCCGTACCAGCGGTTTCTGCCTCGTGATTGGCGGCCGTCTGCGAGAGAAGTTGCCTTGTTTGACCGAGCCACTCAGGACGCGTTTACTTCCGCACTGGATTACTGTGGTTGGTGTTGTAACGAAATACGTGTACCTGAAAGAAACTCACCCAATCACGAAATATGCATGCCCCTACTCATGAGTACTGAAAGACTGGCTCACATTTTTTTATCTATACTTACATAAGATGGGAGTGTTGCCTACTGTGCACAAGACGAATTTCATTATGATTTTTTTTCCCCCATCCTGTTCACCCGAGAGCTCTTATGGTTAGAGACCGGAAAAATTCGCGATTTAAATGACCTATAGGATAGACTCCATGATCCTGTATGCACGCGAGAAAATTACACCTGCTCATTGGCTACTTACTCGTGACACCTTTTAACTGGTACGCTAGTGAATCGATATATTTTTTGTTAAAGGTTTTTAATTGGTCGAGTATCATTCAGATAAATTGTGGCCCAATCACTGATGCAGTATGAAGGCAAAAGTTTTTGGATTCTAGACTATCACGAAATGAATCCGCGAATTTTTCCGGTCTCTACTTATGGTCCTCTGAGACTAGTGTGTTCGATCCCAACGTCCGCAATTACTACATTCATGAGCATTGAGTCGGCAGACAAGTGGTTCGGTGCTCAGTATAATCTTTGGAGCACAACTGTGCGAGATGGGAACCCTCACCTTGACAACAATATCCCGTGTAGGGCCCCTAAGCGACCACGTGATAATGTAAGGGCATCGTAATATTATGGAAATTAAAGTAAGAATTTTCTTACCTATCTGTAGTCAGCCCCACGCTTGGATTACAGTGCAGAGTAATTGGCGAACACTGTTGCCAGATTGATAACTCTAGGCTTGTTTACGTCCAACGTCTATAAGTATACCATTGTTAGTTAATCGAAATAAGTTTTAATATAATTTTTTTAATTATGCCATTTCTTGATTTTTTTAAGGCCATTAAATAGTGTCTGCTGACGTATCTATTATTACAGTTAAAAAATTGTTGAAACTAAAATAGCATCATTCAATCACGTCTCGTTTGAAGTAAAAAAAAAATAGTTTCAGATAATGCTATTGATAATATATGACAGAAAATAAATTTTCCCACTTCTAATTCCAAATTTTACTTTACAAAATACAATTTTTCTGATACATTTAAAAAAAATGTATCTTTACATTTCAATGTTGTGTCTTAAACTTTTGCCTTCTATGGCATGCACCTGGCAACAGAGCACATCGAAACAAGGACAGCGCTAATAGCACATCATGCATTAGAAAGAGAGAGAAAATGTCCATTTAAATGTAGGTACACTGCAATATATTGATCTCTGAAAAGTCCGAAATGAGAAAATTGCTTGAATGCTATTTACGCTTGTGAGTCGCTAGAATTAACATAAAATTATTTTAATTTTCATTCGTTGCTTTAAAAAAATAGTCAAGCGCGTAGATTTTTGAAATTGTGTTTTTATACAGAGAATAAGTGTTATTTCTAATTTGAGTTTGGTTGTTAATAAACAGCGGGAAGTTATTGTTAGAAATGGAACTGAACAAATTGTATCAAAATGGTGGTTTGATCCTTCCAGTTAGATTTATCATTACAATAAACACGTAGTTCAAAACTTCATCGCTCATAGCGCTGCCGTATGTTACGCCCAAATCCACGAAATGTTAGGGGTCAATCTCTAAATGCCCAATTGGCGCATTCGGACAGGGATTAGGCCCGTTTCATAATGACGCGGAACCGTAATAACAGAAACGGATCACGGACCTGCAAGATATTCACGTTTCACCAGCCATCCGCCGCTTCCACAACGCACGGAAACGTAACCAATGGGGTTGAATTTCACGGTTACAATATATTAATTTATTTATTTGGAAAAAAAAAGAGATATTAGAACACGGCAGGTCAGGATTTACATCCATAATAAATATAAAACACACAGTGATGATAGAAGACTAGATATTCTTGGAATTGAAATTATTTTTAATGTAATTAAAACGTAAACAATTTTGGTTACCACCACTGCCGAATACTCAGCTTAACATTGATCGTACGGAGCAACGTAAACGGAAGAGCTGAACATTACCGAGCTAATTCGTACGGGTTCGTGTCTGTATTGCGTGCCATTGTTGATACCCCGTTCCGTGAGATCCGTCTCCGTTTACGTGATCCGTCTGCTCTTCCGTGTCATTGTAGAACGGGCCTTAAAGTTGTGTGAGAGTTAACGGGAGAATAGTAATGCGGTCAAAACCCCTAGATTCGAAAAGCATCCATGAAACGTTTAATATTCCTTCCTTTATAGGTTTCGGTTTCATGAATGCTCGCTTGGGTGTATTTACGTTACGTTTTAACGTTACTTGGATTGTTATTTTCTAAGTGGTTTTGCCTGTTAAGTTTAAAAATTAAATTATCAACAAAAATATCAACACAGTGGTTGAAGCCCCGTAGTAATATAGAAGTACTTTCATTGTCTGCCTTCGACCGTTAAGAGGTGATCTCATTTTTTATTCAGACGTCGGCGCACACTAACGCGAATGTACCATAGACTTTCTTTTGAGGTTGTGAACAAGGGTTTAGCCGGGTTTACAATAAAATAAGCGGAAGCGAGTGCATAGAACGCCATGCACACGTCTTTGCACACGACCTCAGCGAAATTGGCTTAAATCTGAATTCTTATGCGTCAATTTTAGCTAATGAATTTTCGCTACAAATTTAACATCAGTCTGTAATGTAAGTAAACAAGAATTATAAGTATTGTTGGTCCACGGTAGCTTATTAGCAATTTTAAACACTATTTATCTGTGATAGGGGAAGCGAAAATTTTATTAAATAATATTTAAAGGACATAAAAACTTCTAAAGTACTTTTTATCTACATTTATCGTAAGTCAATTATATATAGAAGGTGATGATTAGATTTTTTATGTTAGAAAATGTTAGAAATACACGAGCATTCTAATACTCAACAACTTCTTGCCACCTTATGGTAGATAAAGATAAACGCCTGCTAAAGTGGCTTCCTACTCTACGCTCATTGGTTGTTGCGCTATGCATCTCTACCAGAAATTATATATATATAAATATCTTTATATATATATATATATTTCTTGTGTGCGTGTGTATGTCACTGAACTCCTCCTAGACGGCTGGACCGATTTTGATGAAATTTTTTGTGTGAGTTCACGGGGATTCGAGGATGGTTTAGATTCACAATTTGGTCCACTGGAAAATGTTTATTTAATTAATTTTTTATTTATAAATTATTTTTGTTGATCTTTGAATGGTTTAGGTTTACAGTATGTGTTGTGTATTTATTTATGTGTTGTTAATCTTTGGATGGATTTTATGAATTGCTGTTATTACATTAAAATTAAAATAGAATTGGTTATTGAGATTATTATATTATTATTTATTGAAATAACATTTTAAAGTGTAATTAAAAATATAGGTGCAAATTTGTGAGGTGCAGTATTGAAGTGAGTATTTTACATGATTTTTCGTGATTTTAATTATGTATACACGTGAATTCAATACCAATCAACTTAACCTCCAAATTTAAATTGTCAGTTCTCATTTTATTCTTCATATTAAATAATTTAATAAAAAATATACATTGGGCAAAATATGTAAGGTGCAGTATCAAAGTGAGTATTTAACACGATTTTTCATTACTTTTAATTATGTATATACGTGCATTCAATAACAATTAACTTAACCTACAATTTTAAATTAGTTCTTATTTTATTCTATGCAACTTATGACGTATTGATGTCTCTTTGAAAATAAAAATATAAGTTTGTAAAATAACATTTATAGTATCTTATAGTAATTATAGTAATTTCAGTTCGACCCGGCAGATGACGCTGCGATTAGATTCAGGGAAATTTCCTGTAAATTTTCGAATTTTAAACGTTTGAACAGAACAACGTTGGTTGGGTCCACTAGTGTATATATATATATATATATATTTCCCTCCTATCAGAACGATCCCTCTCCCATGCACACTACTGAACTATGAGTAGTGTTGTGAATCAGTAGTTTAAAAAATATGGCGGTCAAACCTTGTACACATGACGCATGATCTATATTACTGTTATGAATTGAATAGAGAATCCAAACTAAGTGGCTGACGGAAGTGCACAGATTTCTTTTCTTGTACTTCTACAAAAGATTCATTTAGGAACCAGAAATATTTTGTTATACTATAAGAAAATATTTTAAATTGGTTACAACACAGTGTTATGGTTATTTTTTCATATAGGTTTAAATTCGTTTTTTTTGTAAACAATACTGAATATTTATTGTCGCAGTTAAGAAAACTAGAGCATGATTTAAAATCAATGATTCTTACAAGCATAATTTTTTAGAACCATGGAAAAGATAATCCAATATTCAACAGCGAGACAGCATGTGATTTTATTAGGCTTATTGACGTCCGCAGTTAATACTGTAAAACTATTCTGAGAATGGTTTACAAACAACTTTTAACTAATGTACGTACTGGAAGAACACGAAGCTTAAATGTCCGGACAGGAATCTGAGCTAGTTTCTTTCATGTAAATTTACAAATTTACAAAAAAATATTATAAATTTTACGTGATTTTATTTATCAGTCCAGTCCACCCACTTCGAATAGCTGCTAGCTTGTCTGGCTGGCTGGGTTCGTTTATCTGCTGGGGAGGGGTTTTTATTAAACTCTCTCCCTGGGTTTAGTACTGGGTGTATGTGATGTTATTTTCACCTTCATACCGCGTAAGGCAACGGCAAACCATCGCGGAATATTTTTGCCTCGGCATGCATAGGCACGTCACGGCTGTCGTCACCCAGTAATGGGTGAAACGTCTAATGTTCATCGTTTCAGTTCCACTCACAATTTTTTTTCTCTACAGTATGTGAAAGGATTTGCGGGTGCCCCTGTTGCCGCAGGAACGCCGTAACTCCACGAGGGCGCCTTGACAGGTTTACAACCCCCGCTTCTTAAAAAAAAACTTTCCTAAAATCTATCCCAGGCCTCGGCCCCAGGGCAGATATAAGTGCGGCGCGTCGCCCCTCGAACAGGCCGCCACCTCCCCTGTTTCACCCTCGCCCATCGCATAGCTGCGTCAGCTAGGTCCGGGAAACACGTGGCAACCTGGGGGAAAATACACGCACTTGAAAGGAGTTATCCTAAAATAGTTTGCATATAATATTTATTGTTTTTCCACCTTATTTTTAGTAAATTAATAATATAACCATATTTAATTATAGATATACAAAAGTTTTTTCCCCCTTCTACTAAACAAATTCCTTATTTAATGGTGTTTATGAACTTGAAGGATAATTTCTACGTTCATTGTATCACGTACGGAAAACATTAAATCGGTGGTGTAGGCCTAAAATTTTCATCAAATCAATATAATTAATAGATTCTCCAATAAAACTACAGAAGCCTGAGATTTTAAGGCTTTTGCTTTGATTCTTTCTACACTCCCCCTCTTCCACTGTGGGCCAGTCAGCTACCAGCCAGCGGTAGAGTGGCCGAATCACGTCGATCCACTCCATGGAAGGCGAGTTTCTAGTAAGAAATGAGCCAATATCCAAGCATATGTAGGCAGAGTATACACAGCTTGGCCACCACAAGGGTGGGGCTGGGTGGACCCCTGGGTCCAGCCAGCACGGGTGCAATGCTGATACTAAATATACTACAGAATGTCTTTACATACTAAGTAGATAAAACACTATTTATAGGCACGCGCCGCCGGCCCCCTGGCCGGTACCGCCGCAACCGTTGTGTCCCTGCATTTTAAATCTGTAATATCTTTGAAAAAATTCATTCGAATTACATGCTGTAATGGGCCATATTGATCTATATTAAATACAAAATGTTATTAAGGTCCTTAATTGGATAAGGATTAATGCTGTATTGCTTAAAATCTCTTCGTAAATAAGCCATTATTTCTCGTAAAACGTAAAGGATAAAAAATGGTTATTGTGGGTTATCCCTAAGAGATAGACATATACAATCACGGACATTTTTTGTAGACCTTTTAAAGCTGTACAATACTGTAGTAAATTATTTTGATCTATCTCGTAGGGTTCAGCCATGTAAGAGCAAAAAAAATGTGTTTATTTACGACATCACATTATAAACATCTAAAATTATCAGTGTTTCTCTACTATATTATGCATTTATTATACATATAAAACTTATTCTTGAATCATTCTATGTAATAAAAAAACCGCATCAAAATCCGTTACGTAGTTTTAAAGATCTAAGCTTACATAGGGACAGACAGACAGCGGGAAGCTACTTTGTTTAATTCTATGTAGTGATTTTTAGCTATTATAATTTTTTACAAACATGAAAACCATATTGAATTTTTTTTATCCAATGATATTTTAGAAGATACTACACCTACAGCTAATTATATGGTAAATTTAAAATATATATTAATGATAAACGTTTAATAAAATTGGTGTTGGTAGTTATTGTCATTGCGTGTGTTGTGTGCATATAAGCGCAGTATGTCTTGCCGCCTCCCCCCTCCACTCTGTTACTAACTTCCACAACCTCACCTTCCTGCCTAGACTATTTTTTTTCCAGCTGTTTCCCTCTTTGTTCTAAAAATAGACGCACGGCATCGCTTTTCAGTTCACCTGTAAGATCCGCGTGACGTAGGTTGAATTCTACTATTTTTGTCTCCTGCTACTGAAAGTGATATCATTTGTTTGGTTAATGCTTCAGCTCTCTAAAAACTTGGCAAAGAAGCACAACTTACCAAATTCGTCTTAACCATTCAGCAATTTTAGCAATATTGAGAATTAATCGGCCAAGCATCTTCACTTTTACAGTGCAATTGATGATTTTAGTCAGAAGAAAGCTCGAAAAAAAAAACTGTAAAACTGTAATTAAGTAAAGTAGTATTATTTCGTAGCCAGTGTCTATGATTTACATATATCCTAATTTTATTTTATATAACTATTTTCATTTTTATCTCAGTTTTGTGAAATAAATACACATACTCGCTGTAGTTATTTTAAAGTAAAATAATTATGTAAATAAATCTTAGTTTGGACTTATAACATAGTAACCATGATTATACCCTGTGTTTTCAGGTTAAATAACATCTAAAAAGAGTGTAGGTAGTAATAACCGTACAATCTGGGGGGGGGGGGGGGGTCTCCGATCCTGTGTTTAGGGCTCGTAATCGAATGTGGGGGTCATGATACACAGTACTATGGATTCGAGCATGGCGCCGAATAAATCCGGGCCTCCAGCTAGGCGACTTCGGGGAGAGGGGGAGAAAAAACAGTGTAGTGCCGTGTACGTATGCAAGAGCTTCGGTGTAAAAAATGTTTGTACTTTTACAAGGAAATACTCTTATGTGAACACTCTTAGCTCTCAGTATAAGGCATTTGTAGAGATCGGAAAAATTCGCGAATTCATTTCGCGATAGGCTAAATACAAATCGTTTTACCTCAGTCCTGCCTCTGCGATTGGTTCACAACTCACCTGGATGACTCTGGGCCAATGAGAAACACCCAACCAAAGCTTTATCGAATCACAGGCTGCTACGTTGGGACGTCTCACAAGACAGCAGCCAATGAGTGGGTGGCATTTGACCGAGTGTACGTAGAACTATGGAGTTCATCCTAGAGGTCATTGAACCTGCGAATTTTTTCCGGTCCCTAGATAGGAGTAATTACGCGAATGAAACGGAAGTCGATTGGAACGGAAACACGGTGCTGCCATCTGCGCGGAACATCGGGGGATGCACTAAGCGTATTGGTGTGCCAAACTAAATTTTATAATAGGACAACTATCATTAATACTTTATGTTTATAATTAAAAATCATAAAAAGAAATATTGACAATGTGGAAATAAAGATATAGTGCAGCGTTCGTCATACTGTTGACACAATAACTTTTTAGCCTACATATATTCGACGCCATGTTGAATAAAATAATTTCGTGATAAAAAAAATTCTGTTATATCTTTTTGTCATTTAAGCAAAAATAGATACATTCATATACTTATATACTGTTATAGTATGTTTAAAATGTTTCGGATTAATGTTGTTTAGTTGTATATATTTACTTTATGTTTGAAAAGTACTTAAAATATAGCGCCGTGATCGTAATGCTTAATGTTAAACGTTCTTGACGTCAATTTATTACAAAAAAATATTCCTAGAAAATCAATTATAGGTAAATTTTAAAGTTTCTATTGTATCTTGTTATGACCATTCAAGTTTATAAAATGTATTAAAGGATTATTTCACTTGCGTAAAGTTTACTTTGGCACACTAATACGCTTAGTACATTTCCCGATGTTCGCGCAAGTTAATATATACCATGAATGTTGCCACGCGTGGGTGACTTCGGCTCGTGGTTATAGCAGCTTATGCATGCATGCATGTTAAACAGAACTATAATTAGGTTTTAAATAGGGGAAATATTTTTACCGTTTTTTTCTCTATAATGATTTCTTTTCGTTTATTTATCACTCTCGCTTTACTTTTACTATTTCTACGTTAAACTTCGTGTCCGAATTTCGTATTACAAGTTTATTTGCAACATGAGAACGCTTTAATTTTCTCGTTACCGAGCTCTCCGCGCGGCGCTGTTAGTTTGACATCCGAAACCTGACAGCTGCGGAGTTACACGAGTCGCCGACACGTGTTTAGAGAGATTTATGCCGTCGGGTCGGCGCGGAATGACGCGACTGGCCCCAGCCGCGCTGGGGAGTTCTGGAAGGCGTCTGGGCCTATATATGAGCCCGGGACGCCGGCCTCGGGGAGAGTTCAGTGAGAGTTTAGTGAGAGTTCAGCCGGGAGTTTTCCTGCGGCGGAGTTTCCGGGGCGATAGTGCCGCGGGTGCGGCAGAGTGGCGAAGTCCTTGGACGAAGGTTCCAGGGAAGTGAGTGATTCAGTTCAATGGAGTCAGGAGTTTTCCCGCGGCGGGGTTTCCAGGCGATAAAGCGGCGAAGTCCCTGTACGAAGGTTCCAGGGCAGAGAGTTCAGTTCCGGGCGATAGTGTCGCGGGCGCGGCGGAGTTCCGAGCGAAGTTCCGAGCGAGGCGTCGAGTGGGATCTCGGCGAAGGCAAGTGCGTTGGCGGCGGTGGAGTGCGGCGACGGAGTCCCGCGGCGGAGGTCCATGGAAGTGCTGCGGCAGAGTTGCGCCAGAGGTGCGGCCCAGCGAGGTGTGCAGTGTGTGAAAACGAGTAACTGGGGAAGCAATATTTTTTTTAAGTGCAATTGATTATTTGCCATTTTAGAAGATTATTTGTAAGTGACATAAGTAGTGGCCATTAATAAAACTGTGTAGTGTAATGAAATCTTTAATTGGGCTATCCTTTACGAACCCTGTAAATCGTAACAATACGTACACCAATCTTAGTGGGTAACCGTCATAACTTTCAGGTGTATACAGATTATAAATGCTTGCTATGAACTCTTCAATTCATGGCAAGATATAATAAAATTAATTTAGGAATTTTTTTTTACGTTTTAAATGAACAATTAATGCCTAAATAATTATTTCTAAGTTTTATCTTTAATTAGAAGATTTTTTTTCATTAGATTAATTGGGCAATTAGGGCTAAATCTGCCATAAACGACTCCAAGAGAATGGCCTTTAACGGTTATCGGACGATAGCAGATTCTTACGTGAGTGCATAGACCTGTGTTAAAGGTTACGGCATTTGACGGAAATTCATACAAGAAATCGACGTCTTTGTTATAGGGAGAAAAATGGTACATAGCTACAAGGGGAAAAAAATGACAGGGGACTGTAAACGTCAAACGTACAATTTAACATAGTAAAATAGCCATAAATGTGTGCTTCACCTCGTAAAATGTTTTTAAAAAACTGTTTTTGATTTTTCACTGGCATGTGAGATAGATGTACATGGGTATATCGAAAAATCATCTCGATGTTTTACAACTTAAATATGATGTTTTACCAAACTTAATTTTCCCCCCTTCATAACTACATTAAGAAGTGGCTATTACATGCCAACATGCACTTGCAATTTTGAGATTTTTTTTCTGAAGTATGTTTATGAGTGCATTCCCAGACGTGTAGTTTTTTTTTTAAGGCTTAATAATTTAAGTCCTAACATGTCCAGGAAACATGGAATCGTGTATTAGACAGTTTTTTTATTAACCTTTCGTGTGTAGCCTTCGTACTAAGCACGTCTTTTTTTTGTGTGTGTGTTTATTCATAAATAAATATAAACTAGTTTTCCCGAAACCCTTAAAAACAAAGCTTTCTGTGTTTTTGGGAATAATTAATTTTTTTTATGATATACTATAAAATAAAGAATTTTAAGATATATTTTAAACATAAAAAGATTTAAGTTATTCTAAAACTGTGTATCACGCGCTAGGACTGACAATAATTTGGTTTTGAAGTTCGTAAAAATCACAACATAAGTAGGTACTTGTTTAGTGGAAAAATCTGTTTTTAAACAATTTAATATGAGTATATATTGAATTAATTCTAAGACATGTTCATAAACACGTAATATTATAAGCAAGATACATTAGGATATGCTACTTCTTAAGTTTCTGACAGGAATGTTCCTCTGCTAGTGCGGTTAGTGCTAGTTAGTTGTATCCATGTCGACCCTGCCCTTGACTCGTGGATATTAATTTTCGTCCACGTCAGCGAGACAGGTTAGGTTTCCTGCCTGTACGAGGATCTCGCCCGTGGGGTGCTCCGCCCCTCGGAGTCGAACAGTCCCCCCTCCCCCTCACCAACACACACACCGCGCCGTGATGTCATCGTCGAGATGAGAGAGCGTTGACTCGCTGACGGAACACGCACTGTTGCCAAATAGGGAACACGAAATTATGGTACCACGTGTCTTTAAAATCCTGGTATATTTCCACAAAATCCTGGTACAGCGCTTAAAACAAATATAATTGAAAAGCTAATATTCAGATAGACTGTAGGTACAGTTATACCTATAGTATGCATAGGGACTGGAAAAATTAGCGGTTTTCACAGACACCAAGGATAGACTCCACAATTCCTTTACGTGCTCTGGCAAATGCCACCCGCTCATTGAACACTGACTTGTGAGACCTGGGTTGAGACTCTTGTGATTCGATACTTCTTTCGTTGAGATTTTATTTCCATTGCACCAGAGACCTTCTAATCAACTGTGGTCTTGTCACTAAATTAGGTAATATGTAATCGGGTGTGAGTAGATATTAATTAGCCTATCTTGTAATGAAACCGCGAATTTTACTGGTCGATAATTACGTATAAATTCACAAAACAATCATTAATTTAAGTTTTAAAAAATGTTAAATATTAGCGTATCGGTTCTGACACAAATCGACACAACAAACATCTAGGCCTACTTGACTTTTAACTGTAATATTTATGATTGCCAAGATTGTACCATAAGAAATATGTGTGGTACCTGGTTCACGCACTAGATATCATCTCAATCTAAATTGTCTCGTGTTATTCCCACTATAAAAATGATTTTAAAAAAATATGGCAACCTTAATATGTGAATTACGAAAGCATCTTATGTGACGCAAGCGAAGACGCTATTAAGGATCCTGCCCGGACACACACAGCTTGCTTCAGAATAAACAACGCGATTGGAAAACTGCTCCAGATATCCGAGTGGAGTCTGTTTACGAAAATCATTTAAGAATACACTGAGGGTAGATAGGTAGTTTTGTTCTAGAAGAGTGAAAATTACTAAAACGCGTGTTTTCAGAGTAATGTTTAGGCTTGAAACACCTGGTAGATATTCTTGAAAGCACTCAAGGGACTTGCATTACACCTTCTCATCTTCATTTCTCCGCCATGTAATGTTATGTTCACCGCTCAAATCTCACAGTTGTCCTACGCACGACGAGAAGACTGCGCGCCAGTTGAGAACCTTGCGCTTAGAGGCTATACCGCGCTAGAAACAACAGCGAGCGACGCACTTATCATCTAACCTCGCATATTGGGACCATAGTTCATACATTTCCAGTCCGCGACAACAGGCAGCAGCAGTGTTCGAATAAAAGTCAGGTGCATTTCTATTGGTGGGCTGGAACGATATGGGTCGCTACTATCGATTGTGACACGGCGATCAAGTGGTTGATAGGGATGGAATTTTTTTTTTTTACATTTAGATGTATCGGCCTTTCGATATTATATATCGCTGGAATTATATTTATATTTATAAAAACATCGTCTTGAAAATATCGATACCGATATATCGGTCTATTATAATATACAAACTTTTATCTGTGCTTTACTTATTTTAAAATAATTATTTAAGATTATGTTGTAGTGATTTTTTTGACAAAAGGAGTTACAAAATACTTACAATTGTAGCTCTTTCTAGCAAAAGTAAAGAAAACTAGATTTTATTTATTTTAAATTTTTTATTTAATGATACTTTCTCTATATGATGTGTTAATAGTTTTTTCTCGAACTCTCTTTAATTTTTAAGGAATATTTATGGATTGTTATCTTCTATAGTTTTATGACGATGTTAAGCGACAAAGAAGCCAAACAATAATATGTAGAAAAAAATTATGAACAAAAAAATTTGGAAAATTCCTTAGCTGTATTTAATTTTTATATAGGCCTAAACATTTTTTAGATCCTCCCGAAGTTCTAATGGGTTGGTTTTATTGGTTGTCTGCAACTGGTGTGGACAGTACAGCGATGTTTCGGAGTCCAAAACAACACTGCGTGTTAACTGGGTTGCAGCCATTATCTTTGCACTCTTCAATGCCAGGGTCTTATGATTAATCCGTGGAATCTATGTCCACTTCAGATTCTGAATACGAAGATGATTGTAGATTTTCTGTTACTGCAGCATGAAGCTTTTCTTTATTCGATTTAGATCTCTCGCTGATAAGGCTGGTTGCAAAAATGCATTTTTTAAAATCTAGGATCTAAAAACAAAGTAAGTAAATGTGCCTGCTTTCAGTCTTTAAATCTCGCCAAATTTGATCAGAAGACTGGACTCCAGATTGATGCCAAAGTTTAGTTTTGGGGGACTTGAAGTCATTGACTGAAGAAAGCAATTCAGTAGAAATAGCTATAGCCATGCCCGCACTGTGGCATAGGTTTCGCATGAGATTTCTATTGTCATATGCTCTAAACGATGTTCTTCACTTTTTTGGCACTTGCAAGCTCTAGAGCAGTCAACATAGGTGGAGAATCGGGCCTATAAACAAGAATACTGCTGTCAATGTTTGAAAGAATTAAAAAAAAAGTTGTCTATCATGTTTCAGAGTGTCTGGACATTAAAAATCATTTTAAAAATTTCTCCCTTAAGTATCCTTATCATCTTTTGCTCTTCTCGTATCGAATTTAGGATATTTGCCTAACTGAAGGATAGTGAATTCAGTAAAGCTGCTTGTAAATGACTACTGAAATTGTTTTTGAGGTACGATGTTCATGAAAATTCGTGAAGTATATGACTATTGGACGATTTCAGCTCGTTGATTATTTTAAATAGAATCGAGCCTAAGTTTCTTGCGCTCCGCACCTATTGTGTCAAAATTCTCGACTTAC
This sequence comes from Bacillus rossius redtenbacheri, assembly GCF_032445375.1. Classification (NCBI taxonomy): domain Eukaryota; kingdom Metazoa; phylum Arthropoda; class Insecta; order Phasmatodea; family Bacillidae; genus Bacillus; species Bacillus rossius. Next base: position 30,294,334 of record NC_086340.1, on the reverse strand, counting down.
GTGACGTACTTTTACACACAGTCAGTAGATAACACACACTAGGTGCATTTAACAGAACACGTTTGAATGTTTCGTACAGGCTCCCCCATAAGTTGCTAACCAAACCTCGACGGCAGCACGCATGGACGTTTCTATATAAAATAAATAACCTGTCACGTGTTTCACCCACAGCATCGACAATAAACAAGAGAACTTTATTGTGGAAATAAGTAGGTACTTTTCTTTACATGAAAATATATATTTATTTATTTTTAGAAAAAAATACAGATTCGCGTATTTAGATATTTATAAAAACTCGGATCATTGTAAATACATTTTATTTAGCCTGCGGTTTCTGCTTGTTAATCTCAAACTCTATTTACGTTTTTGTGTTCTATGTGTAAAAATAAATTTTGTGTGGTGTTTGTTCATATAAAAATCTTTTGAACATTTGTTCATTGATTTTTATATTTATCATAGTACACATAAAAAATTATACCTCTTAATGGAAGAAATCCTTAGCCTATATTGGGGAATAAAATAAATGGGTAAATTTCTAGAGTAGCAGCTTCTGGGACTACAGCAACTATAATTTTGTCGTATTTTTTATGTAATAATACTAGTGTGCGTTTTATTAGTGTGTGTTATTTTCAAGTTTAAAGACTCTCTACCTCCACGACAAGAGCACAGGAACGAACGAAGGTATGAAAAAAAAAAAAAAAGCTCTTTGTTTGCACATTCAATAATTGTAAATCTGCCGAAATGGATGTGTATCTGATTTCATTTCAAGTGCATTTCAATCCTGGAATAGTTATATTTCATTACGAATAAATTGCATGTATAACCTACCACTGGTTCTGATGCAATGAAAACCGTAAAACATGTTTAGAATACATTGTTTAAAAAACTATTTGGATTATACCTAGTTGTGCTTGTAAAATCACATAACACAATTAACGAATACGTGTCAAAATTTTAAACATACAAAATGTTCGCACTTCTTATGTTACGAGACAAACGAAAAATTACTAATTTTCACAAGCACGCGAATTGTAATTGTAAGAATGGCACTCATGTTGCTATTTAATTTGAATGCAGTAAACTACATCTGTTCTTAAGCCATCACATATGAAACTATATAAACTATGTTTGTATCTTCTATGTACTTTAAGCCTACCTACAATACATGGCGTAATTTATCTAAATATAGGCTTAGTCTCATTATTTCACTATATGCACATACAAACAGTCCAGCTAGTTAATTTTTTGAAATTCGCTTCGAATACCCTGATTATAGTTAACATCCAAAAAAAAATCGAAAAGGGACTAGTATCTGCAAGTTTCAGCAACGTAACGAGAGCCATCGATCACATGTGATTGGCTGAAGTTTTCTCATAATGCTGTAACTGCTTCAATATGAATGGACACATCTTCGCCACTTTTCAAAACAATAATCAAATAAACAAATTACCGTTTTTAAAACTAAGGACACGCTACCACTTCATTCTGACTAGATGAAATTTCCATCTTGTACGAAACCTTCCAACAGAAATTCGATTACAAATACTTCCATGAAAACGGCCAGCTCTCTGCTGATTCCTTCCACAGAACCGTCCATACCAGCTGCCATGGAAGACCTTGCAAGGAAAACTCCCGTAGTCGAGCATCGTTCCACGTCGAAGTTCCCGGTGATCTTCTCTCAGCTGGTGACTCGAGATCACGCCTGGGATGTAGGCGTGCAAGCTGGCCGTTAGTGAGCGAAGAGCCGTGGTGGCACCCGCGCAACCGGCGGACACAGTGTGCGACCGGCCGGTCCCTCGCGTAACCTTATTATACCTGTTGGCTTCGCCGCCCGCTTTTCGAAGTGAGGCGGGTTGACAGGTCCCCCTGGACTCTGTCGAGGGGGAGGAGGGGGGAAGCAGAGAAAGAGAAAGAGACCAAGAAGACTCTCCACCGACCTTCCAGTCTCCAGGAGGTCCCTCGTGGACCACGCGAAGAGATGCTGGGATGCTGGGCCTGAGAGCTCAAAGAGGCTCCAGTACCTCTACTTTCCTCCGCAAAATTAAAAAAAATTAAAAAAAAACCCACGCCCACTGCGAAGGCCTTCCGCACACAATGTAAACAAAACTGTACAAAGAAGCGACTGCGGTTCATTTTTCTTTCTTTCTCTCTTTCTCTCGCCTTCTCAAGTTCGCCGTACTCAATGAGACTTTTTTACACATATATTTTATTTTCTCTGGGGCGGACCGCTAGTGCCTTTATTATCTCCTTTAACATTTTCTTTTTATTTCCTTTCGTTGACCGCGCGGTTTTGACTAAGACGTTGGGGTGTTCACCGGCCAGTCTAACTTGATTCGCGGTGGGGAAAAAAATAGGCATGAGACGTACGCAACGGAACGGAAGTACGTGTTGTCGCGGCGCCGTTTATGTTCGTCAGTCTGAACAGGGTTTACCAAATTGTAAAAAAAAATACTTTCTAGGTCGGACAGGGCACTTTCTACAACTCACTTCACGAACACAATCCGACGTGAAGAGTTTTGAAATATATAAAGGAGAAAAAAAAGTTGTTTGCTAAAAAAATTGTCTCAGTTTATCTTGGCTTGACGTGACTTTTTAGGCATCTTAAGTAAATGCAGCCACCTGTCATTTCGTTGGTGGAAAAAAACAGAGGTGTAGGAAGTGCAAAATCACCCCGACAAGGGAGGCCCAGTTGAATTTTGAGAGTTCATTATTAATGATTAGAGACTGGACAATTTTGCGATAGGTTATAATCTAAACACGTTCACCTGGATGGTACTTCGGTGTTTGGACCAATTTTAGCTGACGAAATCAGAGCTGATGAATAACCCCCAAGAAAACAAGTATCGAGTCGGAAGCTTCCCAGTTATCAAATGTCACGAGTTAGTAGCCAATAAGCAGGTGTACTTTTCCCGTGTACATAGAGGAATCCTGGAATCCATCCTGGAGGTCAATGAAAACGCCCTTTTTTTCTAGTCTCTATGCATGATTTTACCCTGAGAGAAGCACTAAATTACAAGTGTATTGCTAATTAAAATCGTTGGAAGCCTTACATGTTATTCATTACGCACAAATCACATTTAATGCCATGGCTACGGTATTCTTTACAGTCTTAAAATTTTTACAATGTATTTTTTTAATTTATATATATATTTTTAGACGCGTATGAAAAAAATTATGAGAATGAAATTTTACGATGCTACAAAAATTGACGGAATGAAAAAAGGCTACATACAAATAAAAATTATATATGTGCATTTAAATCATTTATTTTAGTGACATATTGAATACTGGTCCATATCATTGAAAACATTTATTTAATGTGAATATTAGTGGTAGAAATTGTGTTTATAAATTTTTTCTAGTTTATTTATATAAGTGAGGCTATGTTCACATATGTATAATTTATTATCACAATAAATTATTAATAATTAATTATTTACTATCATAATAAATTATTAATAATTGCGCACAGCCTGCTACGCAATCTCTTATGTTTTTTTAATTGTGAACCCGGCTTGACGTGACTCATACGTGACGCGCCCCGAGTAGTCGTCAGGGTGACGAACAAAAAAAAAAACATTGTGAGCTAGTGTTTCAGTACTCTCCAGAGATGTATAACTACATCTAACCTCGGTAAAGAGCAAATTCACTTGTTCTCATATAACAAATACACCTATAATACGAAACTCGGACACGAAATTTGACGTAAAATTCTTTAAAATAATGCCGAGCGTGATAAATGCGTGCGCAACTTGTGTTTTCAACTACATTTCTTGTCGCGAATCACACGTAGTTTCTCCACCCGACGCTAGAACTCGTTGCCGGAGCGGCTACGTCGACCTATCGAATAATTCGATTTGCAGATCGAAAGGTTAAACAATATATGGAAACATCTCCGATAAAAAAAAAAAAGACTTCTAAAAAAAATCCTAAAAACCTACTTTGGACCTGATTTTCGACAAGGAAGTGTATCGAAATACTGCCCAATGCTGAAGTTCGTTAAATGAGTAATCAAAATAAATATTCCCTTTGGATGTGTGTAAAATGGTACGCGCCCTCCGAAACACATGGCAGCACCCTGGTTACACATTTGCGTTCCATGCGACTTCCGTTCCATGCACGAAGTTACTCCTGTCAGATGCCGTGTACCGAGAGCTGTCTCCAAGCGCGCAGGTTCCTCGATGGTCGGTGTGAGCGGGAGAGGGGTAAGGGGAGGGAGTTTGGTCGCGGGGCGTGTCTGCAATTAGCGGCGCGCGCGAGAGCGAAGCCCAGGCAACCACCAACCACTTCCTCTGTCGGTGTCGGTGAGGAAAGAGAGAGAGAGGTGTGTTTTACGACCAAGTGCGCGGCCGGACAACTACCGGCTAAGGTGTGGCGCATAAAGACTAACAATAATGTTTGGAAACATTTGAACTTTTTTTTTTATATATATTTAGTAAAAAATAAAAAAAATCATCCTATTTGTTAATTATGATAAAATATAACGTGAAAATTATTTTACTAGTGTGTTATTTAAATAATATGTAAATCAGTCAAGTATATCTATGCTTAAGGCACTTTCGGGCACGACCTATGTTAAGGCTTCCTTTCCATACTTTCGTTGACATCTCCACTCTCATAATGGTGGCTCGACGAGGTAGAAGGACCAAACACAATGCGCTAGTTCGCCATACAGCGCCATTAATTAAGTCTGGTTTTCTTTGGGTGAGATTACTAGCAACTCATTGACCGAAAAATTCATTTCTTAAACGTGATAGGTCTTACGTTTCATATGACTTTTTTTTTTTTACATTTTTGTGTATATGATACTTCATTTGCATTTTTGTTGGTCTGTGACAAGTATTTTCAGCAGACATTCATCACGTATAATAAAATAGATATGAGAAGTCGCGCAAGTTGTTTTCTCTTGGGGAGAGTTGTTTTTTGCACGACTACACAGAAATAAATTTTTGTACTTTTACAAAAGATTCCTTTGGAAAACAGTAGCCAATAAATAGTTTGTAATAGTACAAAAAATATATTATAACTTTGTAAAATGCATGGATATGGTTATTTTTGCATACATGAAATACGTTTTTCGAGAAAATACTGAGTTTTCTTACGAAATTGGCTTATAATTTTTTATTTTAATTGATTTTTCATCCAAAAACAATTTTTTAAACCATTCGTTCTATTATGGTTTTTTAATGAGTACAGTTAGTACTGTGGAGCTATTAAGGGAACAATTGGAGGTACTGGGACAACACAAAGCATAAATACCCGGTTAATAATTCGAAGACAGTATTACTGCGAACACTATTTTGTATTGGTACAGTTGTTTACATAAAAATTAAAAATTCACAAATATCTTTAATTTAAACGAATAATTCTGTTCTAATTACAAACAAAAAAATCAGCGTGGGTGATCGTAACTAAAAAGAAAGGTAATTTTGTTAGGGTCAGTGGCATTTTAAATGCAGTATAGTCTCGACTAATCGAGCTTCTATTAACCGATGTTTCGTTTGATCCGAGCCGACCTAGAAGACCGTTATCATCAGGAACGTTTGAAACATTGTCATGTGGACATAGAAAACGATGTGTTATCGAAATCCTGAAGAAAATTTACTTAATTAAAAATAAAATAAAACAGATAAAGGCGCAGTTCAAGGTCCGCACCGTAGTGTTTCGTATTATTTTATTATTTAATTATCGATCTCTCTAATACAATGGTACATGATACGTAGACGTTACATGATCCGACTTCCGTTCCACTCACGAAATGACTCCAAGTGCCGTGTACCGAGAGCTGAGATGCTGCAATGGCGGCTTCAGGATTACTTTTCGGGAGGGGCTATCGCACGAAGAAAAGTCGTAGTTGCAAAAAATGAAAGTGTTCAGATATTGGCCTCGGAATATTATTTACAAATTACAGGTTTCTAATACAGGACCTTAGTTGCTCCGTGCAACTTTTGATGAAATAAAAGTTTAATATATGAAATTAAATATTTAAGTAAACATAAATATACACTAATCAATAAAATTGGTCTCGTGAGGGGCTATCGCCCCCACCGCCCCCCTTGTGGAGCCGCGCTTGAGACGCTGAGATGTAATGCACATATGAGGGATTCCTGCGCGCACGAGCGAGCGTGGCCTCGCGCGACGCAGACAAGGATCGGTCCCGCGGCCGTCACGCCCTTGGCGGGGGGGAAGGGGGGGCGGGCGGCTATCGGGGGCCGCCGACGTCGAGGACAAGGACGTCGATCGCTCAGCCGTCGTCCCCCGGCTCCGTGACGGAGATAACGCCGCCGGCTCATCTGCATATCTGCCGGACACGGTTGCCTCACCAGCTCCCCTCTGAAGAGCGCCGTGTTCGACTACCTCACGTTCCTACCTGCGCCGATAGACATCCCCGCCGTCCGGTGGTTGCCCTGTCCTCCCCCCCCCCCCAGGACACCCGCAACTGAAAATAACCCGTGGAAGCGACACCGGCCCATCGTCCACAACCACTGGCTCTACTGACTCCGTATCATCATCAGAATCAGCAGAGAGCATATCCACGTCCATTACCGAACAATTATCTGCATTCCCCGTCGCTTCTCGCGAGGCAGACGGCTGAGGCTCGCTACAGCGCGCAAATTTTCGCTCGTTTTGCCCCACTGGCTCATTTATCTCGTTTCATGTTTGTCTCATTCGATACCTACGGCACTTTTCTGCATTTTAAAAATGTTTCTTTATCGGGCGATTTCACTTATTTTCTTTCTTTTCTCCAACACAATCTGTTTTCACTTGGATATTTTGAGATGAATGGCTTGAAAACCAAAGTTATTAACTTTATAGATATTCCACTCAACTAGCACCACTCAGTGCTCACTCACGTGCAGATCAGTCTGTTAGTCACTGGGTTACAGCTCTCACTGACTTCAATGCGACGCTCCCAACCAGCGCTCATTGCGTCATTATGTCATCATTGCTAATGTGAACCGGGTGAGTCATACGTAACGACCACGAGCAAAGCCTGCTCTACTGACAAATATTTACTTCAACTTTATAGCTTTTATAGTTTACGAGTAATAAGCGGTGTCGAATCCTCAGCCAAAGTGACACCCAACTCGAGATTAAAGATATTCATATTCCTGTCGGAAATTCATGTCAAAAATTAAGGTGGGGTCTCACCCGCCATGTTAATTTTTTTTTGTTGTGGTGTAATATTTTAGCTCTCAGTAAATGGCATTTGGAAGGAAATTTGTAACCACGGTGCCGCCACCTTTGACGGACGGCGTGAACAAAAGTTCACATAGCCAAAGAGAAACTTTATAATAAAATTCCTTGTCGAAAATCAGCGCTAAATCTGGGATTTAGTAATTTTGTCAAGTTTTATTTACCTTCATTGGAGCCATTTCATTATATTATATTTTAAAATTTCGGTCATTAGTCTATAAGTCGCTACTCCGGCAGCGAATTCTAGCGGCGATTCATTAAATGTAGTTGATAACATATTTTGCGTTTATTTATCACAATCGGCATTATTTTTAATAATTCTACGTTAGATTATTTGCGTGTCTGAGTTTCCTACTGTAAGTGTATTTTCAACATGAGAACAGAATTTGCTTGTCACCGAGACTAGATTATACACATAGGTAGGCTATATGGCGAGTAATCAAAGGCAAACTCACATTTTTTTTTTCTCGTCATTATTTTGTATAAGGGCTATGTCCGTAAATGTAACGCTATACTTCTCTTGTAGTTGTTTTTCTGTCGCAAACATTAGCTATTTATTAAAGTTTGGTCTAACTGGGATACATTCTGACTATTGTTGCCTTGGATACAGGAATTTGGTTCGGTGGAAGGGACAAAGAGATTAAACTAAAGAGGGAAAAAATACGTGAAAATTTGTGTATTAAAAAAACTTACATCAACAAAGAAGTTTGGACTGTTACATTATCATTCTCAACATGTAATTCTTATGTATTTTGATTACCAGAAAACCGGCATAACTTGGGACGAGGGATATATCCTCTATCATTCCCAACTGTACGCCATTGCTTGCTATAGACACCTGGTCTATTATTCCTTTCATAATCTGTGTTTTCGCCTCTAATAACCTCGCTGTTGATAAAATTTTAAATCTCAGCAAGAAGTAGTTTTTTTTCGATAAGATAAATTTCTAAAGCATCTGAAGAAAATCATGAACGTGTCAAAGCAAGAGTGCAGGTTTTAGCGGCTGTTGTGTGATATAAAATATCTTGCTTTCGAAGTGCGTAGTAGGTTGTACCCAAGGTTATTAGAGAGAGGTTGCCTCGATCGCTTGCGCATCGTTCTGCGCATCGCGTCACTTGCAGCCCCGGCTCGGCTTGCCAGCCCGTCCGCTCCTATCAGTTACTTAGTTTACAAGCACATCTGCTCGTAATAACGTGTCAAACTACAGCGTAATGCAGGGAGAGTTATTGTTGTGAGGAGTTTAATTAAGAGTGCGTGTGTTATAAAATGTTGGTGTTGCTTATATCATAAGTGCACGGGTGCTTCGTTAATTATAACTAGCAGGCAAAACGTTAAGAACACGAATTTAAAGTGAATTTGTTTTGTTAGGCTAAACGCTGTTAACAAGTTGTATTTAAACATAAAATGCCAGGTACGCGGTGTACAGTGGCTGTGTGTACAAATAGTTTGTAAAAACAAAATCTTTACCTGAAACAAATCATATAAAATATCATCGATTCCCATGTGATGATCATCTGTTGAAAGTGTGGGTTCAGAAATGCCGACGTGATGGTGAGTGGAATCCAAAAACAACTTACATAATATATGTTCAGATCACTTTACAGATGATGATTACGAGCGCGACTTGAAAGCTGAGTTGTTAAATGCATGCGCTAAAAGACGTCTTAAACCAAATGCTGTACCTTCATTAAAACTTGGAATTACAACACATGTAGAAACATTGGAAAGTCGTCAGTGGCGTAGCCAGGATTTGTGTATGGGGGGTGTTAAGAAGCATGCGGCCCCCCTCCCCCCCCCCCCCACCGTATTAAAGCGGGTGGTCCGGGGGTCCTCCCCCGGGAAAATTTGGATTTTAAGGTATAAAATAGTGCTATTTTAGTAGTTTTCGACACTTAAATTTAAATATTGTAATGATAAAAATTTTATTAATTTTAATATGAAATTTGAGTGATGAATAAGAAATTAATCAAAGATTTGGTGCTAAGGGGGGGGGGGGTTTGAACCCCTAACCCCCCCCCCCCCTGGCTCCGCCCCTGAAAGTCGTGTGCGCCGAGAAGACAGAGTTAAATGCAGGGAAAACAAAAAAAAATGTTATGTAAATTAATCGTAGATTCAAATGAAAATGTAAGTGAGGAATAAACCTGTTCTTGTAGTCAGTTAAAGCATTCAAAGTCTTGTTCTAACAATGACTCGGTTGAAATGCTTAGGAAGTAAATCCAAATTCTTAAAGAAAATTTGTTTCTTGCCGAAAGAAAGTCAGTTTTAAATTTGGAAGTCATGAAAAAACTCAAAAAAGAAAACTTAAATCTTAAAAACAAACAAGAAAACGTTCTTCGTTAGAGTTCCGCATGCGGAATATTCTTTCAAGTGTTTTTTTTTCTTTTCAAAAAATCAAATTGACATTACTTTCGTTGAAAAAAAGAGTAAACTGGACCAATGAGGAAATAGCTCTCGCTTTCACTTTGCGTTATTTCAGTAAGCGATGTTATTTATTTTTAAAACAGAAACTTAACTTCCCATTACTTGGACTTTCAACTCTTCAACGATGGGCATATTCATTTGACATGAGAAAAGATATCCTAGTAAACATGTTTGAAATTTTGAATGTAGCACGTTCTTCGTTGCTAGACTTCGAACGCATTGTTGTTCTTTCATTTGACGAAGTAAAAGTGAAGAAAACGCTCCAGTATGATGCAAAACAGGATGAAACTATTACACGAAAAACTGCTCTATTCATGTTAGAAATTTATTTTTAAATCTAACCTCAGTTTATTTATATTGTAAACATTCCCAAAACGTTTTAATGAGCTATGGCTACTTTTATTAAACACTAAGAAATTGATATGCAATTATTTTAAACATTATAATCTTGCTGAGAAATAAATACAAATAAACCATTTTGTTTACTAGTTACATGTTAATTATATTAATTTTTAAAAATTCATGGATTCATCATTGATATTTTGAAAAGTTTTACTGTCACTTAAAAATATGTTGAAATGATAATTCATCCTTGTTTTCAGTCACAGCATTTTGTCATTTGAAAAGCATATCAAAACGATTATAATTAACAGTAATCAACAAAGCATAAATGAAATACTATAAGTATTGCGTATCAGACATGTGAAGCTGATAAGAGAGCGCCGTCAGTCAGCAGGTGTAGTATTACGGCTGGGAACGGCGGGGCTGCAGATGACGTCAGAGCGGAGTGTCGGGCTGTCTACATTGTTCTTATGGGATCGAGACAACCTCTCTCTACTAACCTTGGGTTGTATCGACGTTTCGCAAAGAGTTTCAGCAGGTGTCTTCAGGGTCGAGATATCGATATGTTGGTTCGACCCCGAAGACGCCCGCTGCGACGCAGACCGAAACGCCGGTGGTCTCGACAGCTGCGATCGTGTTGTTTATGTTGGTTATTCCTCTGGACGTGGAAATTAGCGCGCAAGACAGGAAAATAAGGCAGCGTGATTACGGGCGGTTCCCTGACAGTTACCTGACAGGCCACGGGAACGCAGCGCAGGACCGTAAACATAGTGCAGAGAATTTGTGTAAATTTATACATTCGGTGTGAATGTATTTTAACATTTTTGGCATGAGATTAGGGGGAAAAAAACCACAAAGTTTGTGTATTTTTACAGATTACTTATGCAAAATTACTACTACATCGTGTAATTTTACACAAAATGTAGGTTGATAGTTTGAAAATTTCTTTTTTAGTGTTAAACTACATAGTTTCCGTGTAAATTAAAGATTTTACATAAATAGTATTCACTTTAAAACACTATTAGCAAGTATAAATCTACTCACTTTCATCCTAGTGGGCCAATCAGTAGGGACCGGAAAATTTCGCGGGTTCATTGGCCTCTGGGATGGACTCAGCAGACTTTTACATACTCGGGAAAATGACGCCTGTTTATTTGCTGCCGATTCGAGAGACGTCTCAAATAGCTTATCCGTCATTCGGCACTTTCTTGGTTTAGGGTTTTCAATTGGCTCACAGTTCCCCGGATAAAATGTAGGCCAATCGCAGAAGCGATACAAAGGTAGGCTATACTTTAGATGTTAGCCTATCCCGACATGTTTCCACGATTTTTTCCTGTCTCTACCAATCAGGTGACATTCTTTGTGCAAAAATAACTACTGCGTCGCGTAGTTTATCGCCAAATGTAGGTTGATGGACGCAGTTGAGGTGTAGATGAAGGATTATTCCCCAAGTACCGCGCCCGCACGCGAGTCACGTCGGACGGGAGAAGCGGCGCCAGGTCGCGGCGTCCCGGTCGGATGTGGGCAAAGCGACGCCGTCGTAATTTTTTTTTTCATCCAGCCCGCGGAGTTCCGAACGCCAACGTGAGATCCAGGGCCGCGGCGTAATATGCATAATCAGGGAATAACAAGCGTTAAATAAAAAGCTTTATGCCCCAATTATGCGCCCCGATATAATTTTTTTTTCTTTCAGGACGGAGCTGTACTCAGGGTGGGCGAAGGGGGAGTTTTTTTTGGGAGCGGGGCGGGAGGGAATGTAATATATGTAAGCGGCCGGTGCGTGGGTCCTAACCCCCCCCCCCCCCTCCACACCACTCGTTGCGGGCCCGCGGGGACGGCCTCTCTCGGTCCGCATCACATTAAGGCCGCATTAAACTGTCTCCGGCCGTCTGTGACGTATCGACAGTCTTGCCCGAGGTATTCCGCCTTCTCTCTCCTCCACAACACACACACACACATACTTTCCAAAAAATTTCGATGGTGATTCTGACGGAGCGGCCCACATGCATACCAACCCCCCCCCCCCCCCCCCCCCCAACAATCAAGCTTGGACGGAGAAGTGCTAGTGCTTGCATTCCATTCATAAATCATGTCTGGAGACCTGAAAAATTCGCGGATTCAATTCGTGAAATGCTGCAATTCAAATAATTATACCTTAGTGCTGCTTCTACCACTGGTTCACTGTTAATCTGGAGTAATAGGGCCAATTAGAAACCCTCTCATAGAAGTGTCGAATCACAGGCTGCCCAGTCGAGACAACTCACAAGTCAAAAACCAATAAACAGTTGGCATTTGCCCCGAGTGTGCAGAGGATAGTGGAGTCTATCCTGGAGGTCATTGAACCCGCGAATTTTTCCTGCCTCTGATCATGTCGCATCGCGATCAGGGTAGAATGCAAACATAAATAACTTCGTGCTGCTCCTGCGAATTGGCTCCACAGTTCGTCTGGAGATCTCTGGGCCAATCAGAAACCCTCGACCAATAGATTGACGAATCACAAGCTACCCAGGTTGATACGTTCCTCACATGCGAGCAGCCAATGAGCACGTGATGTTCGAGTAAGTGTTTTGAAGACTGTGAAGTCTACCCTGGAGGTTTTTGAACCCGCAAAATTTTCCCAGACTCTGTTCATTGGTAGACACTGGAAAAATTTGCGGTTTCAATGACCTCTAGGTTAGACTCCACGACCTATGTACTCGGAAAAATCACATCTGCTCATTAGCTACTGACATGTGAGAACTGTCAACTGGAAGGCTTGTGATTTGAAACTTCTTTCGTCAAGGGTTATTCATTGTCTCAGAGTCCTGCAGGCAAACTGTGGTCCAATATTGAAGCAGCAGAAAGTTAAACGCATTTGGATTCTAGACTATCGCGAAATTAAACCGCGAATTTTTCCGGTCTTTATTCATTGGTTTCGCCACTCATTTCACATTTGTGGTATACTAGCTGGAGTACCCGCACTCCAGTACGGCAGTCTGCAGGCATTAACAAATACCTGTGATTTTACAAGATGATTCCAGTTCCTTGGAGTATGTACCCCTCGGTGAGGAAGCTTGCCACGGCGCGGCCGCCTTCGCCCACTCCTGACCCGTCTGCCGTGTTACACGAGCATTCCCGTGGTTTCTGAAGTATGCGTTCCGCGGGCCTCGGCTTCGCTGCGAGACGTCTCACGCAGGCAAACGAGAAAAAAATAACTTCAGTTGCTTATTCACAATAAAGCAAGCAAATCATCAGAAAAACTTAAAAAACATGAAAAAAAGTGTAAATTAATAGTAGAGACCGGAAAAACTCTCGGATTCATTACGAGATAAGCTAACATCCTAAAAAGTATACCTAGGTACCGCCTCTGCGATTGGCCCACATTTTATCTTGGGAACTGTGAGCCAATGGGAAACCCCCAACCAAGAAGGTGCCCAATTACGGACAAACTAGTTGAGACGTCTCACGAGTCAGCGGCCAATGAACAGTTCTCATTGTCCCGAGTTTTTAAAGGTCTTTGGAGTCTATCCTAGATGTCAATGAACCCGCGAATTATTCGTGTCCCTAATTATGACCATAAAACATGTGGCAAACCCACGAATAATTCTCAACCATAGCACTGTATATGATCTGATAGCAAAATAAATGGTTAGGTGTAGCTGCCATCGACAACTTCCCAGCGGGTCGTAATAAAATCAGTCTAAAACAAAATGTCAACCTGTCTGGGGATGTTAATGGTAAACAGGAGCCTTTATAGCCAATCAGAGGTCGAATAATACTTTTTAAAGTTTTTTTTCTTTTCAGCTACGGGAAAAACTTTACGCCCTCCACGCCCCTTCTATAGGCTATATATTTTTTCATTGTTCCAGTGGTCCCTGTTTAGACCGGGCGAAATTTTCAGCGTTCGTTACGGCAGACCGTATTGTTCCTGGCGTCCGAAAGATTTACGACTTGGTGCTGATCCAATCCCAACTCGTTCCTTCCTCCCCCGCCTCTCCCACTCATCTCCTCCCCCAGGTGAAGACTGTTAGTAAGTTTAGTGGTGAGGGGGAGGTGGCTGCCAACTAATCACCTCCCATTCTAACACCGGTTGCCCGGTAATTTTTGAAGTAGCCATTGTGTGAATGCAAATCGCGCATGAATATGATAAAAAGATCCTCCCCGCTCTGACTCTTTTTTTTTTTTACTCTCTTCAGTTTGTGGAAGAAAAAAAGGAGGGAAGGGAGCTGAGTAAAGGGCTAAGGGTTTTTAAGAAAGAGGGGACCCAGAAAACTCTTCTTGGTGCTGTCTTCTTCTCGTTCGTCATGCTTCGTTAGCGACCCCGAAGATTGCCGAAACGCCCTCCCTCGCGGCGGAACCCACGACATGTTTATTTTAGACACACCAAGGGGCGTAGCAGGGGTGGGGCAGTTTTAGATACGTATCCTCCTACCTCTGCTGGAAATATCGCGAAACAGAGGTCCTTTTCGGACTTACGGGTATTCCAAGACACAAAAATAAGGGGTTGAATATGCTACACGACATGTACCCTAATCGTATTCCTAATGCACGGTAAGACACGGCCAGTCCCTTATTTTCAAGGACCGGATTTTGTTGTCATATACGTAGGGACCGGAAAAATTCGCGGGTTTAATTACCTCTGGGATGAACTCCACAGTTCTACGTACACTCGGTCAAATGTCACCCACTTATTGGCTGCTGTATTGTGAGACGTCCCAACGTAGAAGCCTGTGATTCGATAAAGCTTTGGTCGGGTGTTTCTCATTGGCCCAGAGTCATCCAGGTGAGTTGTTAGCTAATAGCAGAGGCAGGACTGAGGTATAACTATTTGTATTTTAGCCTATCGTGAAATGAATTCGCGAAATTTTCTGGTCTCTACATATACGTTGCCGAGCTTTTGCCCAAATTCCGCGCATGCGCAGAGCTCACTTCTTAGTTGATCTCGTCCAGATGGCGGACCCGCGTCCGGCGCCATTTACTCGTATATAATCGCATTTGTGTTCATCGGGGGACGTGCGAAGCGTGTTGGTGTGCCAAATGAATATTTATGATAGCGAAACTCCTCGAATACATTTTGTACACTTTAATGGTTTTAACAAGAAATAATTGTCATTTTAAAAGTTATTGAGAATATTAGAAAGCCCGTTATATATTTGTGCGATGATGCTGCTATCTATAGTATTTTTTGCCGTAAAAATTGTATCGATTGTTGTGGGCTAGAATGCATTGAACACAGTTTCTAGCCTCGCGTAGGGCACATTTTATTAAAACGGTTACTGATTTGTTTCCTTACTGGGGAACGTTATATAATACGGCCTGCGAGTTAGGTTACGGTTGTATCCCAACAAGACAGACATACACACTATATTACCGGAACGTCTTGGAATACCGCCCCTAGAGTGTCAAGAACCATGGAAATCAGGTAAAACCTGGAACTGTGAATGAATTATGGTTTTCTGAAACAAAAATCAAAATATAATATTTTCATAGCTTATGTATCACTAACTCATTAACTATGTCATTCATAGGCATATTGTATTTGGGTTCAGTCTTTTATGTAGATTTCAAAGAAATACTACCTATTATTGTAGCCGTTAACATTGCGCGACTTTCGAAAAATGTTTATATAGTGTTTCGTTTCATTGTCCATAAACCTCGAAAATATCGTCAACTCAAAAGTTTGTATGTATATACATATATATCACATTTTTATGGACACGATTACTGTCGCAATTTTTTACAACTCACTTCCAAACTGATACATAAAATCTAGTAGTGGAAAATATCGGTCGAGTTCATTAATGGGCTATATTCGACCAAAGGGGTAGAAATGGGGAAGGTTTTTGAAAAACAGAAAAATCACTGTAACTGCCATAATATGGAAAATATCACATCTGTTTGAACGTATTATAACTCGTAGGAGTAATACCAAAATCTTTTGTCTGAATACGTTTTGATACGACGACCATAACTGCAAGGGATGGAAACAACAAAGGTTGGAGGACCAAAAAAAAATCATAACTCCCTTCTTAGGCACAACATCGAATTAGTACAATTTTATATTAATCTTATAATTTTTATCCAAAACTTTTGTCGGAAACAATTTTTTTACTAGACGAACCATTGCTGCAAGGGGTTAAAAAAATATGGGGTGAAATTAAAAAAAAAAAAAAAACCATAACTCCCTTAGCATGTACACTATCAAATCCGTTTGAAATGTTTGTAAATCTTATAATTTTTATCTACAACTTTTGTCTTAAACAAATTTTGATAAGATGAACCATTGTTGCTCGTGGTTGAAAAAATAAAGGAGTAGGATTAAAAAAATACTGATTGACGTGGTATTTACACTGTTAAATCCGTTATATTTTATTGTAACACTTTAAAATATTATCTATAACTTAGGTCTCATTGCTTCGAGGGGTGGAAATTACAAGGGTAGAAAGACAAAATATCATTACTTGTTTAAATAGATAAACTATCAAAAATTTTGTCAATGATAAACGTCTAAACTTTATCTTATATATTTGACTGGAACAATTTTTTGACGAAACAAACTATTACCGTAAATTAGGGGTTGAAATAAAAAATAACAATTATTCTTAGTATCAAATTCGTAGGAATTTATTAATAACCATCTTAATGTTAGCTTAAACTGTTCTCCAAAAAAATTAAACGATCAGGTATTAATGCGAAGGGATAAAAAATGGTATTTGAAGATCAAAAATAATTTCAATACTACCTTAGTAGGCATAGGTAATATGAAAATGTTAGTAAGACATTTAATGCTGGATGCATTAAGTTAAAAACGTTCATAATATCTTCGCTGCATGGAATATGAGAAAAAGTTAAATCGATCATTTTTTTTGAATATTGGCGAACATTTATGATGATATGTAGGCTACAGTAAGTTCCTAAAATGTTTCAGAAGTTTATAGAATTTTCCAAAATATTTCTATAAGTAGGTACTTCGAAATCTACCTACGCCTGTAGGCTGTGCCGAAAGGGATATTTTTTATTTCAATGCTGGAGTGTTAGGAAATTTTAAGCAGAGTTATATTTACATACCCGGAAATTTCGCGAATTATTTTGGACACCAGTTAAGACTGCATAGATCTATACTTAGCTTTGCTTTGATGATAATTTCACAATTGCTCAGCCACTCCTCTATACAACTGTGATACAGTCAGCCAACAACTAGCAGTAGAGCAACCAAATCACATTTACCCCAAACAAGAGTAGGTTCTACATAAGAAACCAGACAATAGGAAAACATATAAGGAAATAGTATAAATAAAACTATGAGCTGTAGCCTGACTAAATGAATCTGTGAAATATCCGGGCCTCTAGTGTGTGTGTATGTGAGTGATAAAATGGTAAGTTCAATTTATAGTAGAAAATCATAGATCCACAAACTATAAGATTGTGTCATTTCTATTTGTCCGCTACACGGTCATATAGTAAGGTCTGGCAAATTACTATCCATCTCCCTTGCTTAGTGAAGCTCGCGGCTGCTAGCGAACTAAAGGTGCTAATAACAGTTTAGTTTAGAACTTTGTCAATAGATGGCGTTGCCTTAAATTTGTAACGCGCTATCGTTTGGTGCGCCCCTCACGTCTTCCCTAGAGGTTACCTGTCTTCCTATAAAATTATACTGAAGATTGGCGTCTCTGTTTTGCTTATGCGTAGCCTTGATGCACCGAGATTGTGCAATCAATGGGACTTAAAGATTAAAATTTCCCGTTTTTCAAGTATTTGTCCTACAGACTTGAAACTCGGTAGTGATATTCCTTAGATTATGATGTGTTTATCCCGGGCAACGACGGGTCCTTCAGCTAGTTTATAATATAAAAAAAATGTTGTTTAGCCCCAACTTCAAACACGTATACCCGGAGACTGGGAAAATTCGGGTATACATTTTTTGATAGGTTATAATTCAAATAAGTTTACATTTTTTTTTCTGCTGCGATTGGGCAACAGTTATCAAAAAAACTTTCAGCCAAAGAATGATCCTCAAAAGTGAATTATCGAATCACAAGCAACCCATCTGTCAAGTCTCACAGCCAGCTGCCAATGTGCCGGTGTTAGTTATCCGATTACATAGAAGATTATGGAGTCCATCCTAGAGATCATAGAAACCGCGAATTTTTCCAGTCCCCACCCATACCAAACTTGGGAATCACATTAGAAGAGAAGTCGTGTAGATGACTTGATGTAAGTTTTTGGACATGCGTCATTGCTAAGAACTTTTTCTGTTGAAGAAAAACTAATAAATAAAATAAATAAATAAAAATACCCAAAAAAGACAAAGAAACATACAAAATTAAGCAAACAATTTCTGTTGTCAACAAGGATATGAACACCACAAAATATTCCGAAACAGGAATATGGTCAACAAACAAAGAAAAACAAAGAAAAATTTACTAAGAGAACGAAAAAAAAAAAAAAACACAAATGATGACAAAACAAAAATATTGAACCCAAAATAATTCAGCACAACAGTTGAAATGAGACAAAAACACGACAAAACGAAAAGACAAACAAACACAATAGTTTTACCAAAACAGAAACAAGTGACGTTTCGGGAACTGCTATCTGCTCCCGTCCTCAGGCAGAGACGCACATGGTACGGAAACACAGGTGCGACTTGTTCATATCCTTGTTGACAACAGCAATTGTTTGCTTAATTTTGTGTGTTTTTTGTCTTTTTTGGGTATTTTTATTTATTTATTTTATTTATTAGTTTTTCTTCAACAGAAAAAGTTCTTAGCAATGGCGTATGTCCAAAAACTTACATCAAGTCATGCACTCCCATTGCACAAATCTTTTAAAGATAACAAGTCGTGTAGATGTTTTCGAATTATTTTGTCGTATTGAACCTGCATCCGTAGTTTCTCGTTCGAGTTCAGACTCAACGTGCATAATTGGTAGAGACCGGTAAAATTCGCGAATTCATTTCTCGATAGGCTAAAATACAAATAGCTATACCTCAGTGCTGCCTCTGCTATTGGCTCACAACACACCTGGATGACTCTGGGCCAATGAGAAACACCCAACCAAAGCTTTATCGAATCACAGGCTGCTATGTTGTGACGTCTCACAATACAGCAGCCAATGAGTGGGTGACATTTGACTGAGTGTACGTATAACTATGGAGTTCATCCTACAGGTCATTGAACCCGCGAATTTTTCCGGTCCCTAATAATTGTAGACGTAAAATTTGACAGCGTGGCAGGGCCTTAAGAGTCCCGCCCGCCCGGGCACACGCGGTGCGCAGAGCTTCAGGAAAATCAACGTGATCTGAAAACTGCTCAAGCTATATGAATGGGGTCTGTTTACGAAAGGCATTCAACAAATCGTTGAGAGTCGATAAGTAGGGGCATGCATATTTCGCGAAAAGATTCCGAGACTAGCTGAAAGTCAAAACACTGTAGCATAGTCTGTGTTTCGTGATTGGGTGTGTTTCTTTCAGGTACATGTCAGTTGTTACAACACCAATCACCGGTATTCAGTGCGGAAACAAACACGTCCTGAGTGACTCGGTCAAATAAGGCAACGACTTCACTCGCAGAAAGTCACCAATCACAAGAAAAAAACCCGTTGGTGCGAGTACACCTTGTTGCAGTCTAATAGGCGTTCAGGGTTTTTCGCGAAAAAAGCCTGCCCCTATCGATAAGTAGAGACTGGAAAAATTCGCGGGTTCAATGACCTCTAGGATAGACTCCACGATCCTCTATGTACTAAGACAAATTGCACCTGCTCATTGGATAATGACTCGTGACACGCGTTACCTGGGATGCTTGTGATTTGATTCTTCTTTTGTTGAAGGTTTTTCACTGGCTTAGAGACCTTCAGGTGAACGGTGGTCCAATCACTGACTCAGAATGAATGTGAACGAGTTTGGAGTCTAGCCTACCGCGAAATGAATCCGCGAATTTTTCCGGTCTCTATCGATAAGTAGTTTTGATTCCGGATTAAGTTTTCGAACTTTTTTATAAGAGTGAAAATGGCTAAAAAGAATGTTTTCAGGATAATTTTTAGGCATAAAACAACCAGTACAGATTCTTGAAAGCACTGACACTACCTGAGTCGCTCTTAGCTGGGCATTGTTGGCTCACGGTCGCAGAAGGGCGTGTCCTAATAACTGGGCACAGTGCGAGAGTGTGAAGGTTTGCATTGTAACTAGCGACTGAATGAATGCGCGAGATTTCCGTGTCTCTACTTATCGCTAGAGACCGAAAAAATTCGCGGTTTAATTTCGCGATAGTCAAGAATCCAAATGCTTTTAACTTTCTGCTGCTTCGATATTGACCACAGTTTGCCTGCAAAACTCTGAGCCAATGAATAAGCCTTGACCAAAGGAGTTTCAAATCACAAGCCTTCCAGTTGACTGTTTTCACGTGTCAGTAGCCAATGAGCAGATGTGAGTTTTCCGAGTACATATGGGGTCGTGGAGTCTAACCTAGAGGTCATTGAAACCGCGAATTTTTCCAGTCCCTGCTTATCGCCAACACAAGCACACCCGTGGCTGAGGCGGGCCCCTGGAAGCGCCGCGTGCCCTCCTCGGCGGAGACGCGCCCGCGGCTGTGTCCACGGCTAACAGTCCCCCCCAATTGCCCCGCGCGGGCCGATTACCGCCGCGCTGCCTCCCGACGATAAATAATCCGGGCGGCCCTGCTCCTTCTCCTCCAAGCTTCCCTCGTCCTCCCTCCGGGGGCTGCAATCAGTCGAGCGAGGCAGCGGGGGCACGCTGATCCCCCCCAATCTCCCCGCGCCCCCTGAGGCAGACCCTCCGAGACGCAGCTGGATGCCAGGGGTTCGAGTCCCCCGGGCGTGCAAGAGGCCCGGGGAAATTCGCCGTTCCATCGGGTGTCGAGCTGCGATTCATGCAGCGGGGAATTTTTGTTCGGCATTGGTAGAGACTGGAAAAATTCGCGAGTTCAATGACCTCCAGGGTAGATTCCACAATCCTCTGCCTACTTGGGCAAACGGCGCCCGTTCATTGGGTACTGAATTATGAGGCGTCTCAAGTGGGTAACTTGTGGTTGGATACCTCTTTGATTGATTGTCTCTAATTGGCCAAGAGTCCTACATATTAACAATGAACCAATAGCAGAAGCAGCGCAACGGTATAATTATTTGAATTTTAGCATATCACGAAATGAACCCGCGAATTTTTCCGGTCTCTAGTCATTGGAAATCTACTGTGTTCGTTGGTGCTGTCCATAATATCTACTTATCTGAATTGTTGTGTTCGAATATTTGCTGCGCTGTCCAGGTTTTGTTGTCTGCCTGCATTCACTGTTATTGTTTAAAACTGTCTCGTCGTTGTTAGCCCACTTTGTCCGTCTGTGACTAAAGTTCTCCCATGGAACTCTTTTACTGTCTGATATTTTAAGTTTGAATGTATTCGTATGTTCTGTCGTCGTTGTGTTGTCCATAATACCTGTTTAGTTTCATCGTTGGGTTTATCTATTTAACATCAGCTGATTTAGGTTTGTTCTCTGTGGTTTTATGTTGTCATTTTTAATTCATTTCTTTTCGTGACAAACAGTGCAAAACTGCAATGGCGTATGTCAAAGAAATTGTATTAAGATGTCAGGATAAACTTAAAAGTCATTTGAGTATTGTACACTCATGTGCTTTCATATTGGCTGATTTATTACTGTAACACCTCCTTTACTTTCGCTAGTGGGTCGAAGTGATTGTGATGACTGGTAGTTGACTGGCACACAGTCGTAGAGGGTAGTGGCGGAAATTTTTGAACCTATCATCAAAGTCACTAACTGGTGACCAAAAGAATCCGCGAAATGTCCGGGTGTCTATGCGTATTAGTAGAAGCATGCATATTTCGCGAAAAGAATCCGAGACTAGCTGAATGTCAAAACACTGTAGCATCGTCTGTGTTTCGTTAGTGGGCGAATTTCCTTCAAGTACATGTCTACTGTTGGAACACCAATCACAGTGAGTCAGTGCGGAAGCAAACGCAGAGTGGCACGGTCAAACAACGCAACGACTTCTTTCGCAGATGGTCTCCAATCACAAGGAAGAAACCGCTGGTGCGGGTATACCTTGTTGCAGTCTAACATGCGTTCAATTTTTTTCGCAAAAATTGCCTGCCCCTACATATGAGTGTAATATGTAACAACTAAAGACCAGAAAATTTCGTGGATTCATTTCACGTTAGGCTAAAATTCAAATAGTTATACTTTACTACTGCCTCTGCTATTGACTGACAACTAATTTGGATGACTTTGGGACAATGAGAAACACTGAACCAAATCCGTATCGAATCACGGGCTACTGTAATGGGACGTCTCACGAAACAGCAGCCATGAGATAGGTGAAATCTTCCCGATTGGACGTAGAACTTTTGAGTCCATCCTGCAGGTCACTGAACCCGCGAATTATCCCGGTCTCTAGTAACAACTCCTATGTCACGCAGTCAGTACGATTTTCAAAATGACGGGGGGGGGGGGGGGGGGGGAAACCATCAACCTTATCACCTCACACCAAGACGAAATGGGTTTGGTTCTAAGGTGTTATAGAATTCTTTGGATTCAGCGTATGTTTGATCATACCTCTTGTGGAATCCAGATTCGGACAGAACGAGTTTCTTCAGTTCTCCGCTGAAGGGCTAAAGGGTGGTTTCAAGGCCACATGAGAAAATCTTCGTTATATTTGAATTTTTAAAGAAAATTGATTATTCCATTATAATTTCAGGACATAGTAAACTTTTAGGACTCCGAAGTTTACACATAGAACTTTTAAGTAATGATTTTGCTCGAGAAGGGTTAAACTGATTTTTTTAATTATAGCTTTTTCTTTAATTTTTTTTTAATTTGCCAGCACAAGTCGTAATTACATTTGCAATGATGTTGTTGAATACTTGAAACACGCATGTCAAGTCTGGAGGAAAGACACGCTTACACTAACACGTGTACAATAGAGACTTGGTGGAAACAGTGTGCGTGAGGCATTTTTGGGCCGCAATGAGCAGGGACTGGAAAAATTCGCGGTTTCAGTGACCTCTAGGTTAGACTCCACGACTCTATATGTACTCGGAAAAATCACATCTGCTCATTGGCTACTGACACGTGAGAACTGTCAACTGGAAGGCTTGTGATTTGAAACTTCTTTCGTCAAGGGTTATTCATTGGCTCAGAGTCCTGCAGGCAAACTGTGGTCCAATATCGAAGCAGCAGAAAGTTAAACGCATTTGGATTTTAGACTGTCGCGAAATCAAACCGCGAATTTTTCCGGTCTCTAGTAATGGGGAGGAAGTTCATTATTGTAGCCCACTAAGGATTACAACGATCCCTCCGTAAACTTAGGAAACTAAGTGTTTTTTTATTATTTTATAAGTCGTGGAAGGAAGGGGTCCGGCCCCCAGGAGCCACCGAAGCGTCGAGCCGCTAGATGGTGTCCTCCGCGCTGGTCGCTGCAGGTCTCAACTGGTCGCGATCCCCGTGGCCCGGGGGGAGAGACCCAGGGCCGGTAACGACGTCCCGGCGAGAGAACGTAAACACTTTCCGTAACTCCGCGCGCCATTGTTCGTGACGGCTTAATGCGCTGCCAGGGGACTTAAATCTTCGCGGAATGTTCATGATGTGCGAAGCACCTCACGAACTGGACACGTTTCTCGTGATATCTCTAGCAGGCGTGGCCCGTATTTTTTTATTTATTAGAACCTTGTTATTCGGAGGAGCATGATACACATTAGAAACGCAATGGAAATAAGTATATATCTGTGTTGTAAAACCTTTTTTTTTATGTGTCCGCGCTAATGAAGTGTAATAAGGTGGCACACCCTTTCCGCTTTCGGACGTGGTCTTTATTACCCGCATGTTTTAAATTTTTTTTTCTTTATTTCTTGTTACTAGACGGTGCTGTTACCGAGGAAAATCTTGTTTCTCAAACCATAAAGAAAGAAAATATTTACAACGCTTATTCAAATAGCCTGAGCATACAAATTTGCGTTGTAAAATTCAGGCCTTTTGTTACACTTATCCAAACCAGCGATAGTCGCGAAACTATCTCGAGAGTAGCTGAGAGAGAGAATGCTATAGCATCGTCCGTATTTCGTGATTTGCTCGAGTTTCTCGCAATCAAACGTCACCTGTCAGCACGCCAATTACAAAAATGCAGGCAGAAGCAAACGCGCTGTGAATCCAGCCAAATAAGGCAGTGGCTTCTCTCGCAGACGGCCGCCAATCACAAGGAAGAAACCGCTGGAGAAAGCATACCACATTGCAGTCTAATGAGCGCTTGGATTTTTTTTCTCGCGAAAAATGCCTTTTTTTTTTTTTTTTTTTTTAGGTGATAGGTGGAAACCGGAAAAATTCGTGGTTTTATTTCGCGATAGGCTAAAATCCAAATTCGTTTAACTTTTCGCTGCTTCAATGATTGGACGACATATTGGCTGAAAGACTCTGAGTCAATTAAGCTTATACGAAATAAGTATTGAATTACAAACGAGGCGGTTAACAGGTGTCACGATTCTGTAGCTAATGAACAGGTCTAATTTTACAGAATGCATAGGGGATTGTGGAGTCTATCCTAGAGGTAACTGAACCGGGGAAATTTTCCAGTTAATATCGATCATTAGGGGCAGGCATTTTTCGCGAAAAACTCTGAACGCCGATTAGACTGCAACAAGGTATACCCGCACCACCGTCTTCTTCCTTGTGATTGGCGGCCGTCTGTGAGAAAAGTCCTAGCCTTATTTGACAGAGACACTCAGCTCGCGTTTGCTTCCGCACTAAAAGCCTGTGATTGGTGTTGTAACAATTTACATGTACCTGAAATAAACTCACCCAATCATGAAACACAAACGACGTTACAGTGTTTTGACTTTCAGCTAGTCTCGGAATCTTTTCGCGAAATATGCATGCCCCTATCGATTACTAAGGAATGGAAAAATTCGCTGTTTCAATGACGTTATGATTACACCTGTTCATTGGCTAATGACTCGTGACACCTGTTAACTGCGATGTTTGTTACTGGATACTTCTTTCGTTGTGGGTTATTAATTGGCCTAGAGTCCGTCAGACAAACTGTGGTCCAATCACTGAAGCAACAAAAAATTAAACGCACTTGGATTCTACCTTAACGCGAAACGAAACCGCGGATTTTTCCGGTCTCTTATTGATAGGTCGAATTAACTTACAGTGAGTGACGATGTCGTAATTGGTATGTAAAAAAATGTAATTATAAACGTATACCACACGTTTTACAAATTCAGGATGATTACTTGTCACGAAAGTCACGGATAAACCGTAATGGCGCTAGAATTCGTGTAACTTTAATTTCCAGGCGCCTTTTGCTAAATTGCTTTTTTGTGTTTTGACGCCTCGCTGTAATTCAAGGTAGCGCATTACTTAAATATTAATAGTTTGAGACAGGTTACTTAAATCATGTGGAATTTATGTGTGAAACTTATACTTAGTTTTCTAACTAAAAATCAGTACGTTCCTGCGAATGATAGAATTATGATGTTTAAAATTAGCGAATGTTTAATTTTATACACAAGCATAAAACAAATTTCTAAAAAATTTTGATGGTCTTGGAAAATCCCAGAAATTGATTTACCGCTTAGCTATTTACTCTGAAATAGATAAGTTGTGAAATTTATCTGCCACGAAAGTTTACAACAAAAAAGTAACATGCCAAGTGTATGTAGTGATAAATATGTTGGAATTACCGGAAACATTTATTACACCCCTCTTTCCAGGAGAATGAAAATAAAATAAATAATCTTTGTGTCTATGATTTGACGTGACAGCTAATATAAATATACTTTCCTTCCCTTCTTCCAAATCGACTTGGCATTCCATCTTCAGACACTAAGACATCCTTAAAAACAATGGGATTTATTTACAACAAAAAAAAACTTCATTCGCCAGCTGACGGAAAATATGGGCGGCGCGGGAAACATGCTGAAGCCATCTTCACACGGGAATACTCGCTAAAACCCAAGCAAAGTGCTAAACTGCTTTGTTTCGCTGCTGCGCAAGAATTCTCTTGGCATTTTTTTAGCAACACATGAACCATGGTCCATGAGTTGACGCTATTCTAACACTGTCTCTAGACCTGGGGCTGCACGTCACATTATTGTAAGAAAATATTTAATTCGGAATTATGGTTTGCCGCATTGTTAGAGATTTGTAGAGTTATCGTTAATTTCTAGTGTCAAGTAAGACCAAAAAAGTGTGCGTATTCGAGTCGATGTCATAAGTGCGACGCAGTAATTTGTGAGTACATTCTGGTGGGTCTCGGTCGGTGTTGGTGTTTGCATGGGCATGAAATTAGCCCCGGAATTATATCACTGTAAACTTTGGAAAGAAGAATCTTTGGTTTGAATACTTTTCGTGCATACTCCCAGAACAAGTCGTCATCTTTTCTTTCGCGCGAAGAATCAT